>NC_092275.1:15980004-16150004 GCF_036320965.1 Panulirus ornatus
TTGTATCCTACACCTCCTCACTCCCATCTCCTTGTTCCTGGGTCCACGTCTCCACCTTGCGCCTCCTTTCCTCTCGTCTCTCCATCATCTTTCCTACGAGAGCTCCTCATCCACCCCCTCCCTTCCCTTGCCGAGAACGCCCCTCTACCTCCCCCTCCTCCCTCCAGATTGTCACCACGCTCTGTCCAGGCTAAACTAATGACCGCGTCCCCCCCCCCCCCCCCCTCCCAACGCCAGCCCGAGAGAGAGAGAGAGAGAGAGAGAGAGAGAGAGAGAATTTTTATAACTCCCCCGCGGCTCTCCAGCAACTCCTCCTCCCTCCTCCTCCTCCTGCTTCTTGAGTCCCTGGCGACGTTTCCCACTCGTTCAGGGTCCTCACCGCCCCCTCCAGCTGCACCTTCAGGGCCGTCTCCTCCGGCCGTAGGTACACATCATTATCGGCTTCTTCTGCCGTGCTAACGACGCCCTCACTCGCGCCATTGCGGGGTTTCGCTCCATTATATATGTAAAATAATCCCAGGCGACCGTTTAATCTGGGGAGCTCGCGAGCAGAAATGGGGAGTTTGAGACATCAACTGCTTCATGCAGCTGTGTTGCACCTTACACACACACACACACACACACACACACACACACACACACACACACACATATATATATATATATATATATATATATATATATATATATATATATATATATATATTTCTATGAGTCCACGGGGAAAATGACACACGATAAGTTTCCAAGTGCACTTTTGTGTGATAATCACACCATCAGGGGAGACACAAGAGAGAAATATAAGTCAGTTGATATACAACGAAGAGACGTAGCTAGGACGGCATTTGGTAAACATGTCATCTTTTCTAATATATATATATATATATATATATATATATATATATATATATATATATATATATATATATATATATATAATGTATTTCCTGGTCGTGTTTACAACTCACAACATAGAGAGAAAAAATAAATGTTCTTTACTCTCCGATGCTTGGCTGCCCCTAGTGGTTCGTGGGACGTATGGAAAACGTAAAAATTTACGAAACGTGAAGTTTTATCAAAGATTTGATGTACGTTATGGCTTCATAACTAAGATCGGGATGCCAGTCCACATCCCGCACATTTTTATGTACACATGTGTAGAAAGATAGGTGAATGATATGTAAACAGTGTGTTAAGATATGTGAATGATATTTAAACAGAGTTCAAGAAATTCGGTTCTTTGTTTTTGTTTTTCTTTTTTCTTAAACTCTTAAATCTTTCTGGCATGAAATATAAATGACGAAAGGAAATTCGTAGGATGAAAGGATGTGGGGGTTTTTTGTCGCTGCTCTCTGTCGCACAGAATTCATTTGCATATTCCTGAAAAGTTGTTTTTGCTACACCTTTTCATCAGTTTCCTGTAAAATATTATTGGTATAAACCGGTATATTCAAGACCTATATTATTTTCAGGTCTGCTTCAATATATTTTCAACGTTTAGTTCCATAAAAATGACGTTATGACCCTTGTGCAAGATAGTGTGAACCCTGAGCACGACGGTTCGACCCATGAGTACGACAGTACGACCCATGAGCACGATGGTATGACCGATGTGCATGACGACACGACACTTCTGCACGAAGTTATGACCTTTGAGCACGACGGTACGACCCATGGGTATGACAGCCTAGCCTTTGACCTGTTCAAGTAAAGGATCAGGTCAAAGGCCAGGCCATCAAATCCAAGGGCCGTACTGCCGTGCTACTGACGTGCCCGTTTCTGTCAATGGATGTACGAGATCAGATGGTCTCGATGCGGCTGCGGTGCCGAACTGCAACTTGGGGACGAGGGATCTCTCGTGGCATGAGGGGTGGCGAGTGTGGTGCTGTGGCTTTTTTTTTTTCCGAACTATGCTGACAAGTTTATGCAGTATGTCAAGTCAAAACGTAAGCAAAGTCCCAATATAATCAAGCCATGGTCGCTGCATTCAAAGCCAAAACATTTATATGGTCAAAAATTTGTCAATGGTCACCATTACATAATGCTTTGCTGCACAAAATGTTTAAATGTCTACAGATTTTGCTCAGTCGTGACAAGTGCTTAAATACTTTAATGAGATTCTCACAGAAGTATTTACAAAGTTTTACCATGGCAACAACATTTACAAAATATACACATGGCCACATTATTTAGAAAGTACTGACATGGCCATTTTATTTTCAAAGTATTCAAATGGCCACATAATTTACAGTCACATGGCCACTTTATCGTGGCCACTGGCTTCAGCTGGCAACACTTACTAAAGAGTCTGAATTTTCAGTAAGAAAAAAATGGGAACCAATTATTCTGACAAGCCATAACGTAAGCTACAGACACCTTCAATGGAATCTTTAAACTCTACAATCACATTATAAATTCCCTGCCCTTTCTTTTTTAAATATTTCCCGTAATGGAATCCAATACCATTTGTTACACCTCTTCTGAACTCCATTTTCGTTATTAAAAAAGTACGGGAAGAGAGTTCCCTCTATCTTCAAGTCCTGTGAAATTATTACCATCAGACCTGAAACTTGAACCATTTGGGATGTCGACATCTGTGGCGATATGGTAGAGCCTGGAGAGAGAGAGAGAGAGAGAGAGAGAGAGAGAGAGAGAGAGAGAGAGAGAGAGAGAGAGAGAGAGAGAGAGATTGTTAACTGCCAATTTCCCGCTGGAGGGAAACGAACGGATTGAAAACAAATGAGTGAACTTAGAACGTTAAGCCACATTTGCCAGGGCAGGACGGGAGAAGATCTTGCCTCGTCTCGCAGAGAGAGCGAATGAAACATCAATTCATTCCTCAGGAAACGATTTATGAAGCTCTGTGATACAAGCTGTCTTTAAAGGACTTTCAGGGATGTTTTCTTCCACTGCTGTTCATGACTTTTTTTCTCTCTCTTTCTAAAAATTGCAATGAAAAATACGAAAAAAGTGTTTGGAGAGAAATGCGTCCCGAGAAATATACAAAGCCTAAGCAAAGCTCTGAAATACGCCTAGACAGAAAACAATTTGGCAAAAGTATTGGATAAAAATGACTCTTTTATTCTTTTTTTTTTTCAAGCGAGAACCCGAGGTGGGGAGGGAGAGTCTTTTTCTTTTTCCTTTTTTATATCTGTGGTCCGGACGTTACTGCTTCCCCTCTACGGGAGAAACATCCTTCACCCCTTCCACTACCATGACCAGGATGCTATTTATTAAAAAGGGGGAACTGTAGGGGGAGAGGAAGTAATATGTGTCTCCAGTCTCTTTCAGCGAGAGGAGATGAAACAGGCAACTCTCTCTTTTGAATCTCTTTATTTCAAGAGATGAAAAGGACGTTTAATAACTGTTTCTTGTGTACTCCAAGTAAAGAGAGACAGAGAGAGTCAGTATTCCTCCCTCCTGTTGCTCAGATGAGAATTAAGAATAAATGAGAGATTACACAGTTCCTCCTGTATAGGAGATAAGACAGATAAGAGACTCTACATCCTCTACATCCTAGCACTTTCTTCATTGTATAACAAAGACAGGAAACGCAACAATACTCTTTCTTTCATTTCATCTGAAGAGATAATTGGTGAGACAAAACGACAACAGATCTTTTCCTACTCTTACAGTTCAAGAGATGAGTGGGAGAGAGAGAGAGAAAGACATCATTTCTTTTCCTTCTGTTCTGGTGGAAGTGATGAATGGAGGAGATAAATTCAAACAAACCAATTTCCTTCCTTTCGTCGTAGTGGAAGAGATAAGGGAATCAAAGCCAAAAGAAAGGGACACAAATATTCTTTCCATCAGTTCTCTTGGAAGAGATCAATGGAAGCGAGACTTTTCCATTGCAGTGAAGATGATAACAGGAAGTTCACTCTACACAAAGGGAGAAAAAAGGGAGATAACTACTGCAAGGGAGGAAGCAGGTGATCCTCTATATCCCTCAACCTTCTCACTTAAGGGAGAGGCTTTCACTTGAGAGAAAGAGAGAGTCAACTGAACGAGGAGATGATATTAATAGAGAGAAACCCTCTTCCCTCAGGTTTGCGTCTGAACTCTCTCTCTCTCTCTCTCTCTCTCTCTCTCTCTCTCTCTCTCTCTCTCTCTCTCTCTCTCTCTCTCCCAACAGCTATACAATGTAGGAAACCCAACCTCTCACACGATCAGAGAGAGAAGCGTGAGTCAGCTCTTGGGTGTGTGACATCCTTGGAACACCAGATGCTGTTAGCGTTTGCGATATGCTCTACGCGCTAGCCCTGCCTAATTGATAAAATCTCTCCATAAGTACTAATCTCTCTCTCTCTCTCTCTCTCTCTCTCTCTCTCTCTCTCTCTCTCTCTCTCTCTCTCTCTCTCTCTCTTCCCGCCCAAGGATATGTCATGCAGAAAATTGTTGTCCGTTGGGAAATTATAAATGATTTTGTGAGATATTATGGTCGTTTTTGTGCGAAGTGAATCGCTAACTCAAGCGGACGGTAGAGAGAGAGAGAGAGAGAGAGAGAGAGAGAGAGAGAGAGAGAGAGAGAGAGAGAGAGAGTACTTGCCTGACGAAGTACTTAGGAGATTTTGCTAAAGGGCGCGGCTGGCTCTCGGGCGCTAACCGTGTTGTTAAGAGTTTTTTGTGAGATGGGTACACTGTATGTATATTTGTGTGTGTATGTGTGAGTGTGTGTGTGTGTGTGTGTGTGTGTGTGTGTGTGTGTGTGTGCGGTGTGTCAACAAGCAGAACAGTGCAATACCTCTCTCTCGTCACACAAACACACACACACACACACACACACACACACACACACACAGACACACACACACCACAACCTGGAAATAAAAGCCATGATAGTTCGAAAAAAGATACATAAATAAATAAACAAACCACACAGTCTCTCCTTTCAACGAAAGTAAAATAATCTTGTCTTTTCCTTTTTTCTTAACTAAAGAGAAAAAAAATAAAGCCATAAGGGCAAAAACTTTTATTTCGTCGTCCTAATGGAACAATTTCACGGCTGGAATTTCACGCTTCGTACAGCTGTAAGGAACTGTAACCATCTCTTAAATTCACCGTCTTATATATATACAACGTGTGTGTGTGTGTGTGTGTGTGTGTGTGTGTGTGTGTGTGTGTGTGTGTGTAGCTCGTGGGAGTCGCCCGTAGCCTTGAATTGTAGTATTTCTCGATGACGCGAGTTTCCTCCCTTCTTGTGTTCCTCGGTGGCTCACATCTGTCGTAAGTGTCTCGTTTAGCCCCTCCGGGCTGTGTGTGTATGTGTGCGTCGGCGCTGCTGCTGGGGAATGAGGCAAAGATTGCACCGTCTGTTTGCGTATGATCCATCCTTTTTCTCCTCAGTTTCTTGCAGTCATATTTCGTAATATACAACGTAAGTTATCATTACCATTACCTCCCACACCCCCATTTATTTCTTGAACCTACCATCTTTCCTCCCTCGTTCGCCTCCCTTCCTCTACCCTCTTTTCTGAACGAGTGTACCCCAGCTGTACAATCTCGCTCCTCCCGAACCAGACGTCTACAACTGACATCCGTCCGTTGTGCCGCTTCTCGATGCACCACGTCACGTCTCACCTCACCGTGCTGGGTTTTGCTCTGACACGCAATCTCTTGCGAAGGAAAATATAAGAACCCAAATAAACACACCCTGGTGGATTCCATAACGGTTTACGCAACCACAGAGCAACTTCAGTGCAAGAAAATATCTTTTTTTTTTTTTTTTTACCACCTTTCAAGACCTATCACCTTTCCCTGGGGAAGTAAAAACCCTTCTCCCTATTTCCTGCGGGGATCAAAACCTCACCTCCTCTTCCCTATAGAAGTCAAACCCTCTCCTCCTCCTCCTCCTCCCCCCAATGGAAGGAGTCCTGGTTGACAGGAGATCGAGGAAGAGGAGGAGGAGGAGATCGAGGAGGAGGAGGAGGAGGAGGAGGAGGAGGAGGAGGAGGAGACTAGGGCAAGTGAGGAGGCGAAGGTGGTCGCTCTCGCAACACCTCCGCCAGTCCGTGTTGCCCCCTCCTTCCTTCCTGACGACCGACCCCTTACCGTGCAGGAGGCACACGCACGAGTGATCACTCCCTGTGATAGCCGACTCCACGCCAAAACAAGACGAGAGGGCCCGCAGGTAAAATAGTGAAGGCGATTATTGGTACAATATTATCGGAGACCGAGGGTATAAATAAGACTGAGGCCCCGCTATATAAGGCGGACGGGCCTCTTGCCCTGCGCGTGCCCAGGTAGCACACACGGGAGGCACTAGACAGAGATGCGAGCTGGATGATGCCTGAAATTAAGGGTAAATAAATCCCTCTGGCGTTATTCGAGCGTGATCGGGGTGAGAGAAACGCACGCTTGCACCCCAACGGGGTCACTTACTCCCCACACCAAGACGAGCCAGTCCGCCACTACTCCTCCTCACTCCCCGACGGGCCGGCTAGCCACTCCTCCCCACACCCCAATGGTCCAGCCACCACTCACTCTCCCCCCGACCAGCTTGGGGGAAATTATATTAGAGGAGCAAATCGTGGTCGTATTGTGAGCTGGCTCGAGCAGGAATTGAGATACTGGTGAGCTCCTGCAGGTGGTGTGGCCGATCACTGGCTCTCCTCGGCTTCCTGCCAGGGCTCCGTGATGAACGGGGTAGAAAGAGCGGGGGTGATAGAGACGTGAGAGGGATTAGATTAGATGAGAAGGAACGGTGAAGAGTAAAGGAGAATATAAGTAAGGAAGGAGAAAAGGAGGGGGTTGAACAGCAAGGCTTGAGAGATGGGGAAAGAGGAAAAGGTAAAGAGAGGAATCAGAGCACAAGGTGGGGAGAAGGAAAGGACAAGGAAGGATAGGGAATATGAGAGAGGGGGTAAGAGAAAAAAAAGAGGAGAGGGATCTAGACGAACTGACAAAGCTACAGAGATAAAAGGGAAAGGCAGAGATGAGAATACAGACAGGAGCAAAATATAAAAAGTAAAGACGTTGAAGGTGAGAGTAATAGTGAAGAGATAAGAAGGAAAGAATAGGATAAAAAGACGATGAAAATGGACGAAAAGCAGAAAATTAAGATGTCAAAAAGAATGGCGAGGATGAAGAGAAGGAAACCTCTGATATGTCACTGGAAACAAGAAAGCGACGGATGAGAATTATACTAAACACGAAACACGGAGGAAGAGGAGAAGGAAGGAGAAAAGAAAAGGAGAACTAGGAAATCATTAAGATCAGAGAGGTAGGGATGAAGGAGAAAGGTACGAGAGAGAAATGTCTGAAGTGCTGGTGGCTACTGCACTTTCTGCAGGTGTGACAGAGGAGGTTGGCCTTATCGCACGAGTCCGTTAGATTCTTTATTGCACTATCACGTCAGTTTTTTTCATCAGATATGGCTAAATTATTTGGCTCTACGCCTTACTGGGTGTCCCGGCTGCTGCATGGCTCCCGGTCGCCTATCTGTCTGTTTGTGGACGATGGAAGGGCACGCGTTCTTGGGGTCCGGTTGGACCACTCGGGTACAGGCAGAACTACGAACTCCTCTCTCTCTCTCTCTCTCTCTCTCTCTCTCTCTCTCTCTCTCTCTCTCTCTCTCTCTATTAGTAGCACCTAATATCCTGTATGTGTACTTCATTGAGAGTCTTTGATAATATCCTACATGGCAGCCTGCTATTCAAAACACAAGACCATGGTGTCAATATGGATATATGCAGCAGCATAAAAAGCATCGGTCAGCTGGCAGGAGAGGAGCATTATACATATATATATATGTATATATATATATATATATATATATATATATATATATATATATATATATCTATATATATATATATATATATATATATATATATATATATCTTGCATGTAACTGGTGGAGCACCACAATCCTCGACCCAGTTCCCTTAATGATATATGTACATGATCAAGTATCAATTCTGACTAGCTTAGTCTCTTGATTCACTTGCGATATAAAAACCTACAAGACTTTGGGTAATCTCAGAATAAGGGTAACAGAATTATTCAAAATGACAGGATTCCACAAATTTTCTACCAGGATGGATAAAATTAGCAGGTCAGATCCGACGCTGACAAGTGTGTAGTCCAGGAATTTTAATGTTGCGCAAGAGGCAGTTTATAGGGACTGAACGTATGAACTGAGTACAATATTCTTCAACTGAGTGAGGACTTCGGTTTCATCGAATGAAAACCTGAATTCCATCTAAAGGCATCCTCTCTCTCTCTCTCTCTCTCTCTCTCTCTCTCTCTCTCTCTCTCTCTCTCTCTCTCTCTCTCTCTCTCCAGCATCATACGGTCGGGTATGACCCTTTCAATATGTATCAGCCACTTTCTCATGCTCTTTCAACCGAAGGAGGCTGGGGATGTTCAATGTGTGATAATAATTTGAGAGACTGATTTTATAAGACTCTGATCGATAGAGATATTGAGGCAGACTGATTACAAGCATGAGTCTGGCTGTTGCCTGAGGCTGATTTATGAGACTAATCATAAAAGTGACTGATTGAGACTTGATGCGAAACAGACTGTAAGAAACTGCAAGAGTGAGCGAAAGTGATTACGAAAATAAGTAGGTTTTCTTGATTATAAACACACATGAGGAAGAGGGATTGCGATGGTGAACGTTGCAGGCTGACCGGTAGAGCGACTGTGTGAGTGAAGGCGAGTAAATGTTAAAGTTATTACAAAAGACTAACTGTAAGAATAACACAGACACACAAGATGAGTGCAAGAGAGATCATACCACAAATAAAAATATCAATAGTACAGTCTACCTATGAACATATGAATGGTGAAGACATGTAAAATGATTATGTATATGTATGTATGTGTATATATATATATATATATATATATATATATATATATATATATATATATATATATATATATATATATATATATATAATCACTTTCTGAACAATGAAAATAGGAGTATTCCTTTTCACATCCTTATCCATGATGATAAGATAAGGAGCCGTGTTTCCCTGTTTCCAAAATGGCATCGACAATGCTAAGATCACCTTTCCTTCCACAGAATCTGGCGTGGGTGGAGGCATGATCGGCATCTTGGTGGGCGTCGCCCTCATCTCTGCTGTGGTCGGGGCCGTCGTGATGGTCATACTGCTCAGATGTCGAAAGTAAGTCTTCTACTGTTAACTTTTTTGGGGGAGGGGGGTGGGTTAATTTGGTTTCTCTACATAGCGGGAAGATAAGACGTATCCCCTTAACACACACACACACACACACACACACAAACGCTACATCATCGCTTTACCAGCTATTAACGACACGTCTGCTCCTTAGAACATTAGAAACACCTGCTGCACTCTCAGTAGGATCTTCCCCCACGAACTTCCAATTTAAGAATGAGATGAAAAAAGTTAGAAAAATGGCACCTTCTCTGGAAACTCCGGAAAGTTGCATGGAAAATGAATTGTAATCTCTCTCTCTCTCTCTCTCTCTCTCTCTCTCTCTCTCTCTCTCTCTCTCTCTCTGAGTATTCTCCAATGGTGTGGCAGTTACCTCGACCATTTAGAAAGCAGGAATTTCAGTCTATAAAATCGAGAGGTTGTGAAGCTACAAATGAGTTCCGGAGATGGATTAGGAAGGAAGTGTTCATGGGGAGGTGAAGGTATGAGAAATGAGGAGTGGAAGTGTAGGTATTGGTGGGGGAGGGGGGGGCTTGAACGATCAAGGAATGACGAATTGCAGAGGATACTGAGAGTGAGAGAGAGAGAGAGAGAGAGAGAGAGAGAGAGAGAGAGAGAGAGAGAGAGAGAGAGAGAGAGATTCCTAGCAGATAATTATTTTTCTCTTTCGTACGGTCATTTACCCTTCATTCTCCCTTTCCCTAAGTATTCGCTCTCAACCTTTCCCTATTCCTTTAATCTTTTCATTTCTCTCTGGTTTCTCTTAAGTCCCATCTGCTCTGTCTTCCAGTGTATTCTGCCATCACGTTCTGTTTCATCTCTTTCCATCCCTTTCCTCCGAAGCAATAAAAATGCCAAACATCCCTTTGACTCAAATCGATATTTCTTACTCTCATGTGCTAATCTATTTGTTTCTTTTTTTGTAATTTTAAAAACGATCCATCCATTAATTTCGCTTTGTTTTTTCTCATTCCAGATTCAAGATTCTTCCATCTGGCCGAGGTAAGTTCAGTCTTCACGAATCACCGGTGGTGTCTAACCAGTGTGAGAGATATAGAGATGGATGGAGGGGCTTTTCCATATCCTATCCACCCAACCCAAAGGTGGGTTGTGGAAAAGCCTGTAACTTTACTATGGGTTGTGTGAAAGAACTCATGAACTAATGCCAAAAACATCCGAACAATATGTGTAAAAAAAAAAAAAAAATACGGAAAAGTTCATGGATTGTAATTATGGGATTCTATGAAGGACCTTTAGCTCTTTGGCTGAAGCTCTGGAGGGGATGTGTTTGGCCTCTGTGCTGGGGGGGGATTTGAGATGTAAGGGATTGGGAGTGTGTGTGTGGGAACATCGTGATGGAGCCGGTCCTTGGCACCTGTGTCGCGAGGCTTCTGGGTTATGATAGGTTGGCGCTGGAGGCTGGGAAGTGGAGTTTCTCGGAGAAGTTCTGTTGTGTGAGGTCCTCTTCACCTGTGTCCTGGACGCTTGTTTGAGGTGAGGGAAGTGGGAGGACCAGTTAGGGTATTCATCTTAAAGGGAGTCCTCATTTTCACCCGTGTCTTGAAGGGGTTGTCAAAGGGAGGAGGGGAGAGGCAGGACCTGTTCGGGTACTCCTTTTGGAGGAAGTCCTATTCACCTGTGTCTTTTAGGGTTGTCAAAGATAGAAGAGGGATTCCTATTGACGGACATCTCCTCCACCTGGAGAAAAGTGTCTTCTCTGTCCTGTGTAGCTTTCTACTGGAGACGCAGTAGAAGCTAGTCTCCATCCTGCAAGGGCGCCACGAGCAGACCAACGAACTTTGCGTCCTTTTCATGGGACCCTTTGAGCGCTGAAACCCAAGCTGTTGACGCTCCCGTCGGAAATCCCGCAGGTGCGGGAGCCTTACCTTGTCCACCTTTTAAGCTGACCCTTGTCTCTGGCCTCCGGGACGTGATGGCCTTACGGGAGCAGGCAGCCAGGCCCGGAGAGCCAGTGAGATACATCGACCGTGTGAAACCTATCCTGGATCCTTGCCTCCCCTGCAGAGGTCCTGCGTTGGCTGTGGTGGTGGCACTGATGGTGGCAAGGGCGCAGGGCTCTTCCTTAGTTTCCTGTGGCAGCTGCTGCTGGCCTGAGACATCCTTCCCATCACTAGGTACAGTTTAAGGTCGAGGACGAGAAGATGGCCGAGTCCAAAGACGAAATCGAAAAGGCTGCGTATATGAACGAAGTGGAGAAGATTCCTGGCCATAAGAGATAGGAAGAGTCCCCAAAGAAGGTTAAAGAGGACTTGCTGGTGTCAGAAGGGCCGCCAGATAAATTGTGGTCTATGAGACCGTGATGATTCCAGCCAAGGCTCAGGAGACTCCGGTGGAGACTCTTGGCACGTATCAAGGCCCAGGAGACTGCAGAGGAGACTGCATAGAGCATTTGACGAAAGGATGAAAAAAAATCACTAGGCGCTTGCCATAAACATTTGATGAAATCATAAAAAATGAAAGATAATAATGTGTACTCTACTTCATCAGCACCTAATCGGATAGCCTTAAGATCGTATACAATCTTCTGAATCTTGCGCGGTCTTCCCTTCTACCCGTAGAATCCCCCCGTAGAACATTCCATACCCACAATCTTCAATCTCCATCGCCCCAGGATAGCCCTACCTTACTACCCTTTCTATAATCACCTGCTTCTTTCATCCCCAGGGAAATCACCCTCTTTTATCTCACTTCCCCTTTTCCTTTTTACCTGAAAACTAATCCTTTTCACCCTGTAAGCACCCTTTCCTTCCTTTCCATATACATACAGATACCTCTTATCCCATCTCTCATTACCCACTACCGCTCCCATACTCCCTGCCATGCCCTTCCTCCCTTTGTCCACCTTTCCCCCAACCTACTAACCTTCTCCATCTGACCCTCTCCACCACAACGTCCCAGCCTCCTCCTCCAAGACTTCCCAACCGTGCTCCTTTACTCCTCTCCTCCACAATCCTTTACCCTTCGTCCTCTCACCCTCTCCTCTACAATCACCCGTTTTAGCCTCCTCCATTCGCCCATCTCCCCCCGACAACCGACCAGCCTCCCCTTCCCAGCACACAAACACGAGTCAGCTGCACTTCCCATCCCTCACCATCACTGCAAGAGAACAAAAAGGCAATAAACTTTAGTGGGCAACGGAATCCAGCGAGCCTCTTCTTTCTCCTAGGCTGTTTTGTGTGCCTTTGACAGGTACAATATAATTTCTGCCCTCAAAGAAGGTTTGTTGCTTCCCCGAGATAGTATTGTTACCTTCCTCTTTAACGACGCACCGTGAACGACTTGGCAATGCCCATTTAAATATTATGACAGTCACCAGAATATTCACTTTACTCCCTTTTTTTTTTCCTTTTGGGCATGGAGGTCCATGACAGCCCATGCAACATGTGGCTGTTAGTTGTTAGATTTGTTATCTATTGTTCGTTCGTATCAGCTGACTTTACAGCTTCTTACCAAGGAGAGAGAGAGAGAGAGAGAGAGAGAGAGAGAGAGAGAGAGAGAGAGAGAGAGAGAGAGAGAGAATCTGTTGTACTGGGGTGAACTCTTAGAGCAAATATAAGTCAAATGAAAGTGCAAAGTAATTTCCCTAAATCATTTACTAAACATGAATCTATATTAGAGTAAAAGAAAAACGTATAAAATATGGATCTTCAAGAGATCCAAGTTCCTAGATCTGGAAATTTTACGAATGAAATAAATTACACTCTGAATTGAAAATGTAATGCAAATTATATCTAAACTGAAAATATAAGTTCACCTGGGGAAATTAGAGGAAACAGTTAATATCTTTTAAACAGATGAATTGCATCGCATATGTTCCTAAGATTTACAAAGTATCCTCAAAACAACACAGAAATAAGTTCCAGCACGGGAGAATGTAGAACAGCAACTCGAATACCACTAAACACAAAGTAATACGCAATTAAAAGTTTTCTAACACAACCCATTTTTTTTCTTCATCTTTTTGAGTATGGGGAACTACCCCAACATCTCTCATATTTAGCAAGCTCCCCCAATGCGTCTAATGTTTAAAGAGAGTTCCTGCAACATCCCTGATACTTAAGGAACCCTTCCAACATCCCTAATACTTAGGGAACCCTCCCAACATCCCTGATACTTAGGGAAAACCATCCCAACATCCCTGATACTTAGGGAGCCCTTCCAACATCTGTGATACTTAAGGAACCCTTCCAACAAACCTCATACTTAGGGAACTTCTCCAATATCCCCGATAATGAAGGAGCTTTTACAACATTTCTGATACTTAGGGAACTCATCCAGTATCCTTGATACCGAAAGAACTCAACATTCCTGATAATCGAAACTTCCCCCGCACCCATGATGCTTTAGGAACCTCCTCCAACATCCCTGGTACTTCTCCAACATAATACTTAATATACTTAAGAAAGTCCTCCAAGACCTATAGTACTTAGGAAGCTTCTCCTTGACCCATAATACTTGGGAAAGTTCTCCTACACCAATAACACTTAAGAAAGTCCTCCTACTCCTAAAATACTTAGGAAAGTTCTCCTCGACCTAGAATACTTGGGGAGACTCCCACTGCCTCCCTGATAGTTCAAAACACCCCCAGAAAGTTTCAGTTCAGGAGGACCCGGAGGTTTAAAACGTCCTCCACAGTCACCGCTCCCACTCTAAATACAGCCTCATACTGGTTCTCAGTTGGAGCCACAGAGGAGAGGAGCCTTTCTCTCCCACCACTGACCTCCCAGGCCGGCTCCTGCTTTACAGGGCTGGTCAAAGGAGATCCTGACCTCTCGTTGACCTGCTTGTCTTACCAACTCTAAACAGACCAGTTCGGCGAAGCTTTGAGAGTTCAAACCCCGTTAATGCAGTCTTCTTATAAGACAAAAATTTTCAAGATTCTTTTTTTTTTTTTTTTTGAAGAAAATGAGGGACTGCTCATGATCGGCAGCAGAAAATGTCATGCGATGCGTCGAGGAACCGATCTGGGTGATTTCTCCAGTGTTTTCTTCTACCTTACACCATCATCACGCTATTTCCCTACCATCCTTTCCATCACCACAACCAAACCACAACTCCTCCACTACCAAACTACCACAATACCACCTTACATCTACTGCTATACACTAACCAAACCATTTCCAGATCACATCACACTACCAGGACAGCCACATACCACACTACCTAACCGCCACACGCGCTGCACCACTGTGACCCCAATAAACCTGCCTCAAAGCACATCACCAGCACCACCACTACCACTACCTTTCCCTCATCACCACCACCACTACATCCTGGAACATTCAGAAATCACCACTGGTATCGACGAAGGACCCCTGACGTGGGGAAGGGATCCAACACCCTCTCAGGGACACTCCCAGCGCCACGAATGCGCTTGTTCGCGTGAGCGTCTTTTATATAGATGCTCTTGCGGGTTATGGCCGCTGGGGCTTGAAAGGAGATTCCGGAGCTTATTGGGGATTTTCCACGAGAATGAGAACGAAAATAAACATGCATTAAATGGAATCTGGCAGACCTGATCCTATTGGGCAAATACCTGGGTGCCCCTTAGATCCCATTTTTTCCCACCACTGTCATTATTACAATATCCTTCTAGGCGTGCGGAGACGGGAGAATGTAAGATGTAGAAAAGACAGGTGTAGATGACGCACATGAGGCGCAGGTGTGGACGAGACACACACACACACACACACACACACACACACACACACACACACACACATACACACACACACACACACACACTGATAAGATTCTTATTTCACTGGCTCATAATGTGAGTCATACACATATTTCGTGACAGTGGTGCAGCTGGGAGCGTTGGGGGAGGGGGGGAAGGGCTGTGGGAGAGAAAGAGAGAGGGGAGGGAGGGGGGAGGAAGAGGTAGAAAAAACTGATCCGGGTCTGTGTGTAGGCCACTGTAGGGGGTAGGGTTAGAAGCATGACCCAGGAGGTGGTGAGTTCGAAATGAGGAGCTGGGAGGTTGAGTGAAAAGATGGGGGGAGAATGGGGAACGTAGAGGAAGGTAACCGGTCCTCCAGCAGGGAAGGGAGGTAGTGTGAAAGTGATGGAGCAAACGTTCCAAGATGGACTATGAGAGGGAGAATGAGAAAGATTGGAAGGTTGGGATAGACAGTAGTGAACGAACCAACGATAGTTTAGGGTAGAGAGAGTAAGACCGATGGGAAAGGAGGGAAAGATGCAAGAAGGTAACATTTGGGTGAGGTTTCTTTTTCCCCATTCTAATCTCCCCTTTGTTCTGTCTACTACATTCATTATCTCCTGTCTCATTCCATTCACGCCTATTCTCCTCTTCTGTCTACATGACATCTTACCACCTCTGCCAACGTTAATCTAAACTTCATCCTCTGCGCTGAAGCGGTTTCAGTTTTCACACAATATTGTTTTAGTGACACGCCATTTGTTTACCGTGACGTCGCTTTGGATGGGTACCGGATAAGCTGTTTCCTTATTCAGAACAGTATAGAAGCCTTGCCAAGTGTGCCTCTCCTACTCTAAACAACCTCACCTCCGTGCTCCTTAATCACCCCCATCCCCCTCCGTCTGACTCCCTGGGAATGCTCGTAGGGTGACGTTCCTCACATGGAAGTCGAACCCAGGACTCTGAAAGGTGTGCGAAACAATAGCTGGCTTAATGGTTTCCAGCAGACGGCCACAGGGCCTCTTGGTAAACGAACTCAGAGACCCTGACCTCCTGGTAGGTGCGTGCTCGTACTTCTGTGAACCTACTCCACTACACCCCAAGTGCCTGCAGCCATCCTTCCTACCAAGGATCTGGAACACCAAGCGTCCCCTGACACCATGGCTATGACGCCTTGAATCCGTTTCCAGTTAATCCTGGATATATGTCTCAAGATATTTTCATGCAAAGGAGCGTTTAACAACCATTAGGTTCTAGCGCTTCAGAGAGTCTACAGAATCAATCAAATCAAACGTGGGACTACTCAATCATAGGTAGCCATGATCCAACTTCCTCTCCAGTTTTGAAATCCCTTCATCCCCTTTTTCCACTTCCATGTGACATCCTGGTCCTGGAATTACAGGGATGCCACCCATACCGGCTCTGGAACCAACAAATGTCACAAATCTTGGGCTTGGAACAAACGAATGTCAACAACCCCAGACCTTGAAGAACCAAATGTCGCCCCCTTTTGGCCCTATGGCACGCGAATCTTAGCCATTGTAGCCCTGAAGCACCCAAATGTCACCCATTTTGACCCTGAAACACCCAAGTATCACACATCTTGACCGTGGAACACACGAATGTCACCCAAACTGACCCTGGAGCACATGAATGTTACCCAACTCGGTCCTGGAACACGCAGATTCAACCTCCCCGGCCCTGGACGCAATCAGACCTTGAGCCCCGCCTGAGTCCTGGAACCCTTCACGTCTCAGTTTGACCGTGGAACCCCTTAGACACCTCTCACCTGACCTTCCAAAGCACCGATCCATCAGACATGTTCTAATTCTTCCCTGGACACATTTAGGTAGTACTCACCTCCTTAATCCCTTAACAACCCCTCAAGCTTCGTCCCTGGAATCCCTTCCACTGAGAAGTGGATCCCCTAGACCTCGGCTGGACCCCCTAGCAATGCAACACCTTCCAGCGTCCAGTCGTAAAACACTCAGGAGGTTTATTACACTACAAAAGACTTGATTGTTCGTCCAGTCTTGGTCAGAGCTATGGACATTTTAGTAGCAGTCTGGTTTACCATGCAAGGCTTTTCTTTCTTTATACTTCAGTTTCGCAGCTCTACGTTTTACTGACATGGACTTTCCAGACTTTCGAGGGTTGTTACGTGTAAGCGTTTAACCTGGCTTATCACAGAATAAGGTTCTTGTAGCGTTTTATTTTTCTGACGAGGAAGGGATTTACGTGCAAGTGCAGACAATTCGAAATTTCTTTTACAGTGATACATTTTGTCAGTCTTTTATGATGGCTTACTCTAAAGTGGTAAATACTGGAATTACTGCTTATACACTGGCAGTCGGGAGCCCATGAATGAATTAGTGTAAATACAGGAGGCACCTGTTGCATATACTGGCAATGGGACATTCTTTGATTGATTCGATATCACTTCATACCAGGTATTGCCTTTTTATTTACTTTGCTGTAATTCCTTGACACCTAAGATTTCAAGAGAAGATTTCACAGAAAAAAGACGCTTGTGTATGAGTACTTTTTACAATTTAGTCTCCCAAATTAAATAAGAATAATAATAATGCAGGAATATATTTCCACTGTAACAGGTGAGGCTGATTTAATTGTCTTGTTTCATCAAATCATAATTTCAGCTGTTTCTCTCTCACAGTTACAACTATAATCATGAACTATGTCTTCTGGTCCAATCACCATAATAATGCACAAATCAATAATAAAGGTAACGTGTGTGTGTGTGTGTGTGTGTGTGTGTGTGTGTGTGTGTGTGTGTGTGTGTGTGTGTGAAAAGTTGACTTTTGACCTTATCTGTCATGGATGGGTCAAATGTCAGAGGTATCGTGGGTTTAGTAGAGTACAGTGAACATAAGGGTGTAGAAGAGGATATGAAAGTGTACTGAAAGTTGAGAGTAAAGGTAAGGGTGTAGCAACGGTAAGGGTGTAGTGAGGATGAAGTTTAGTGAAGATGAGGGTATAGTAAAGATGGCATTGAAATTTGACCCTCAAAATGATCCAATCTAGGTTCAAGGCCAGCAGAAGATGGTCAACAAGAATGTCCCTTGTCTCCATCATTAATATCAATATGAGCAGTTCTTGCCGTCAGTTTCTCTCATCATCACTATCAGCATTACCATTGCTATTTGTGTGAGTAACAACTTCCCTCATCGTTACCGACTCTTGCCTACATCATTATCATCCCTACCAGTCGTGTTACAGAAGAAGCACTTGCTGTCTGTGCCATAACTTTATCTTATTTTCCGGCAGATGCGTGTCCGATGCTGCTACGGGGAACCTGGACGAAAGGATCCGCCACCAGCGCCACCGCCGGTGCCCCCGCTGGGATGACGACGCGAGTTGGCGCAGGATCGGTGAAGACGACGGGGGAGGAGGCTCCTGCGGCCACGGCGGGAGGCGGCACTACCCACACTGGCTGGAGTATGAAGCTGTGGCGCCGTGGGTCCTCCCAGGAGCGTCCCCTCCGCCCGGCCTCCTCCCAAGGCTCCGAGAACTCCTACACGGAGGAGCCTTACGTCAATGCCGACGCCCAGAGCGCCGTCTACGCCGAACTCAACTCCACGACGGCGTCGACGCCAGGTAGCGCCAGCGGGGGCGTGTCTTATCGCCCGTATTCCCTCAACACCTACTCTGAGATTCCCGATCCCCTGCGACCACTTTCCCTGGCAGGGGGCCTTCGGGCTTACATCAACGACAGCACCTACGAGAATGCCGGGTACGTGCTATCGGAGGCAGGGCTGGAGCAACCCGAGAGCTCTGTGGGTTCGACGTCGACGCCCTCTTCGGCGTATTACTCCGACGTCTCGTCCTCAGATAACCACAACAATAAGAAAAAGAAGAAAAAGAAGAAGAACGAGGAGCGCAACAACCTGAACCTCCAGCGTTCGCTGATGCCATCGAACATCTCGTCCAGCGTGGCTATGATGAATCACCACAACCTCCTGGCGGGCCCCGACAGGCACAACATCCCGGCACCCCGAGAGCCGCCGCCAGCCCACGCCCTCGGCCAGGCACTCCACCCTCCCCTCCACAACCACGAACTCTTCCCCCTGGCCCTCGAACTCCTTCCGCAACACCTCGCCCTCGACAACAGAGGCGTCGAGGCTGTCCTGCCCCCGCTCCAACCTAACATGAACGTCATACACACAGCCAATCAGGTGCAGACCTTACCTAACGTAAAAAATGTTAATGAGTCTCGCGCGGCCGTAAACGCCTCCCAAACGCTAGGGGGAACCGTTTCCTCTACTTCAAGTTCCGGGGGAGTCCCCTCCTCCGGGGTCACCGCTGGGGTCACTAGTGGGGCACCGGGGGTCACCGCTGGGGTCGCCAGTGGGGCACCGGGGGTCACCAGTGGAGCACCTGGGGTAACAGCCGGGGTCACAGATGCGGTCCAGGGCGAGGCACTCAACAACAACCCAGAAGACGAGGATGAGGAGTCCCTCCACAGACCGCTACCTCCACTGCCCAGCCGTCAACAACAGGGGCCGCAAAGGAGAGGAGTGTACGTTGGACAGAGCAAACAGGACCAGCCCCTTCCGCCCGTCCCGTCGGAATACGTATAAAAAAACGTTGTCTCCCCGGACGCGGTGCATACACACAGTGAGGAAAACTTGGGATTTAGGTATATAAAGGCTCGACCAACGTCCCACTGAAATATCACACAGTAATCAACCTTCCTTAACAGTCAGGTAGTGATTCTTAAGACATTCCTGCGACACCAGTAAATCGACTTTTTTTATATATAATCTCGTGTGGTTTCGGAATAGATATTACTACACGTTTACTAGATGAGTGAAACTTAGTGGTTGTGAGAGAAGTGTCTAAAACGAACGAAAGTCTTTTCCCCTACCCAGTGATTTAAACAATCTGGTCATGCTCATTGTATAATAGATAATTATTTATGTTTGTGTGTGCCCATATATATATATATATATATATATATATATATATATATATATATATATATATATATATATATATATATATATATATATTATATATTACACACACACACACACACACACGATAGCCTTTAAATACAAACATTTAATTTCGGTACTCATGAGTCAGACTCACGGTGATGACATAAAAATACAGCCATTATTTCCCTCCTTTGCTTTTCTTGTAGACCGAGAGAACAAACTACATAATAAATGACAATGAAGGTCAAATAACGATGAAGCTGTGGACAAACACAAGAAGAAAAAACAATTCTACGTTTTGTGAGGAAAAAAAAGGACACTCTCTTGACTCGGTTTAGACCAATTTCCTTGTGTATATAATCATGTAAAATGTGTATATAGATGATGCATTACGTAAGCTAAGCTAGTTCGAGGATTCTGTACTTACTGAGTTCTTCTTCCTTGCAACTGTGATGAAATGGTGTGGAGAGCCGATCCTATTATGAAAAAAAAAAGCATGTGACACCTATATACATTGGTCTCATTAGTACATGTTCTGGTGCTAAAGTGCTTTGATCCTGTTTTGGAGAATAAGAATGTATTCTACTCCAGAACGCCACTAATGAACTGGACTGTGCCATCACTTTCTGTCCTTGTTTTTACACTGGTGTTAAAAGGGAACCATCTTGAACCAGCTGTGACAAGCTGGCAACCCTCCGGTAGTCAATCGCTCGTGTCTCATCTGTCGAGATCAGCTGTTCCCAGTAGGTGTTTAAAAAAAGACAGCTGTCCTAAACATCTGTCCAGGTCAGGTGTCCGAGCCGGCTGTTTGGGTGCCAGCTGTTTAAATAATGGTGTCTGAGTCAAGTTGTGTTAAGTCAGCCGTTCAAGACGGCTGTCCGGAGCAGCTGTTTTGTTCCTAACGACTCCTCATCCCCAAGGCTTGATCCTCAACTAACCAGCTCTCCACGCTGTCTACGGACTAGTCAGATTCGCTGTAGGGTCTAGGGGGCCAAGGGACTTGGAAGAAGTACTCTCTCTCTCTCTCTCTCTCTCTCTCTCTCTCTCTCTCTCTCTCTCTCTCTCTCTGATACGGGAGTGCAGCTAACTGGAAAGATCACTCACTGTACTTCAGATGGGATGTAAAGAAACACGCACTGGACAACATTTGATATATATGGCTGCTGATGGCTGTAGTTTCAGATGAACTGAGGTAGAGCAGACTTCAATTCAAAAAGCAAAAAGTATGGTGAGTGCGCA
This sequence comes from Panulirus ornatus, assembly GCF_036320965.1. Classification (NCBI taxonomy): domain Eukaryota; kingdom Metazoa; phylum Arthropoda; class Malacostraca; order Decapoda; family Palinuridae; genus Panulirus; species Panulirus ornatus. The sequence continues at coordinate 16,001,037 of NC_092275.1, forward strand.
CGCGCAACACCTACCTGTTGACAAATCTCTCTCTCTCTCTCTCTCTCTCTCTCTCTCTCTCTCTCTGCAATCTCGTAAGTACTTGTGACCCGGTCATCTTTATCTCACTCGATTTATCCCTCTTCTCTCCTTTATTTCTCTACAGCCTTCTCCCCTTATCCTGGCCCACTCATTTCTTTCTCTTTTTTTTCCCCATTCATCTCCTCCTTTCTTTTTGTTTCTCCAGTACGCTCTGAATTCTCACCACATTCAGATTTTCTTCACTTATATAACGCACTCTTACATTTCTCATTTTCTTTCATTGTTTCTTTTCTTCCCTCCTTTACTTAAATATCCAAGTAAGACGACGACCCGTTCCCTGGCTTGTGTACAGGCAAGTATGAGGGACTCGTCATGCACACCAATGAACTTCAACCACAGTCTTTTTAACAGAAGCAGCATCAAATGCACTGTCCATTCAGACAACATTCCTCCAGCTCATCATCCGCCACAAGGAAATTGCATCCACGTTCCGTGGGAGGGCCTTCCTAACGATGAGAGGCTTCGTTTCCTCGTAATGATCAACAACAAAATGGAATTCCAAATTGAGATCCGCAAATTCCCTCTGAGAACAAAGGATCTGGTTGTTTTACGTTTTAAACGATATCTAGTTAACTTTATGGTATCCTCTCTCTCTCTCTCTCTCTCTCTCTCTCTCTCTCTCTCTCTCTCTCTGTTTTCAAGCAGCATTAAGGCTTGTACCTTGAGTCTGTGTGGTCTGTGTATCTATATAATTCTAACTCTCTCTCTCTCTCTCTCTCTCTCTCTCTCTGCTCACGTAAATGTCTATTTTCAGTCATTTCTGATACCTTTTTCTCATCGTAGACAAGGAAAATATATAAAGTTTATCGTGCACTGAGCCGTGCCTTAACGCGGTCTGATTAAAAAGAAATAAAGAGTAAAATCATGACGGGTTTTAGAAAGAGAATCAGAAAGAAGTTGGGTTTTACAGGCATTAAACTCAAGATTGTCACTACCCCAAAGGGAAATCCTGTCCAAATCCGAGTTTACACAGCAAGTTGTGACGAAACGAAGCGAACATCGACCAAAAAAAAAAAAAATGAACGTACTTGAATGAAGCGGAGGCAGGAATGGTTGCAAGCAGTGTTGAGTCGTCAGAGCACGAATGCATTTGGTGATCTAAGAAAATCAAATTGTTGACGAGCAGGAAGATGAGCGAATACGGAGTGATGCCACTACTCATAAGGGGGGAGGAGAAGTTGATCCTCTTCCAATCACTGAGATAGACTGGTCAGAGGCTTGGGGGGTACAGATATACACACACACAAAAAAAGTTTTTCAGCAGTGTGGTAGCAGCTATATTGCTTCGCATTCTGGAAAATTTCAGCTTAACTTTCACAGTCTCCCTTACGCATATTACGATAAGAAAAAAAACATCAAATTGTTCCCAATATGGTTTTCTTTTTTCTTAAAACTTTTAAAAGAAAGCATTCCTCTCTCACTAAATTATTCCTAAGACCTTAAGGGTTCTCTACTATCTAACTAGATACTTTATAATGGAAGTAACACATCGATTCTTACAGACAAATCATATGTAGAGAAAAGGATGCGTAGCTCTTCAATACACCAAAAAAAGCGTTTGTGAAATATTTCATTACGGAAAAAATTTTCACACTATCGGAAAATGCACCAATGACGCCTCCTCCCGACGTGGTCATCTGTAAGAGGGCATATTCTTCGCCGTCATCCTACTCTCAACGACCCCAGCATAACAGGTGGGGCCCGATCACAATGGTTGGGAGTGGAGCGGAGGGAAGGGAAGGGGGGAAAGAAAGAAGGAAAGGAAGAGGAGAAAGAGAAAGAGAGAGAGAGAGAGAGAGAGAGAGAGAGAGAGAGAGAGAGAGAGAGAGAGAGATGACATCTTTATAAATCATTCCATTTTTTTCTAAAGATCATTTCGTTTTCTTTCTTTGTTTATTTTCTCCTCTCTACATTTTTTCTTCTCGTAGGAGATCCGTGTGGCCTTCAGGGCTTTAGTGATGTGTAGATTGTTTGTCACCAGGAAATTTGTGCATCTCCTGGTTGGCATTTGTTGCCGGTTTTATTGTTATTTGTTGAACCCCTTTGTTTATCTTTTATGTTTATTTTTGCTTGCTATATACGAATTTGTATGCACAATGTTTGCTTTACTTATCATATACCATTCTTCAAATTCCCATCCAGTTCCTCTGCCTCTCTTCTGTTTGCATATAACAGTAAATAGGTCTCTCTCTAAGTCTGTATGAGCAGAACAAATCTACGACTACTTAAAAGTAGAGATATGTCTTTTTTTCTCTTTCAGTATAGAAGAGAAGATAGATGATAACCTACACACTAGTGGTCTGGGAATTTGTATCTTCCACTATCACAAAATACCCTCGGAGGAACCCAGTGGTCTGTTGCTGTTTGAATTCCTTTGTATGTTTATAAAGACGTCCCCCGGTTGAACGTCAGGGGGTCAGTAGCTAGAAAATCTTTTGCCGAGCAAAAGTCTCTTCATTCTAAATTCCTCAAATATCAGCATACTCATACAGCTAATAATAATCTCTGGACTTCCTTTATCTTATCTTAGCGGTATGTAAAGTAATATCTTGTGTGAATATGCTTCCTGTGAAGATATGTTATATGCTTATACATTCCATTACGTAATTCAACATATTGTGAATATATTGTATATCTACCCATTTTTTCTACGCTATGTGATTACTTTTATATTTTGTATGCATAAAATTGTTGATATGCATTCTGTAAAACCTGCCTTTTTCTAATTAACAATTTTGTGAACACATGTATACTTAGTGTATTTACTGTGAACAAAATATGTGAATTAGATTTATTTGAAAAATTCATTATGTGATGAATTCTCTGATGAACATTCTTTATGTGATGAATTATTTGATAATCATCAATTACGTGACTTCTTTGCAGAACATTGGGATATTTTTTTTCCTAAGAATACATTCCTATATTTCGAAATACCTCCGGCCATACATTCTAAACCAAGAAGTGATATGCGAGTCCACCACAAGGAAACTGAGCCTCTATGATCGAAGTTGACTCCCGACCTTCTGTAACGTAAGCCTACGACGCAATACGGTGATATAAACAGTGAACAGTGTGTTACACTGGGTATGTTTTTCTGTACCTGTCCGTACTTGAGAGAGCTGTCCATGTCATGTCCTTAGCTCACACGAAGGGAAGAGAGCCAGGGATTTGAGTGGGTAGTCTAATGTAATGTGGAGCCAATAGTCCAAGGAATAGACGTTTGATAGGTACACTCAAGCTTGCCGTCATGTGCTTTTTCTTTTTCTTATGTTCCGTGTGGCTGTTACGGCGGCTCCCTGTGGCTAGTTCGCTGAAGTTTGACCAATCAGAAGGGAGTTAAAGTGAAGGAGTCTCCTAATGGTCAGTTTACTGAAACTTGGCCAGACGCGTGGAAGTGGAGGAGTAATCTCTCGTTGGCTAGTTATCCAAACCCTGGCCAATCAGGAGTTAAGCCAATCTGAGGTGGATCACACTAGCTAACGTGATGAAGTGAAAGTACTCTAGAGGGAGAAAAGATAAGTCTCTTACTAGCTAGTTGCTGAACGCAGAGCAATTCAGGACGCTGGGGTAATGAGGAGGAATTTGACTGGCGATTTCGAAGGAAGAATACTGGAAACATTTCACTTAAGATCAAATAATGAAAAAAACAAAAACTCCTCTTACTGGTGACGAAACTTTGGATCCATTATACATGAAGTTAGTAAAGCCTGGCACCTTAAATCAGTCATGACAGTAATTCGTAAAAAAAATATATCTCATGGGTTAAGATCTATCTTGTTATCAATCATGAGGGAGATTACAAAGCAGCAATCCTTCTCATCTTGTTTTCTTTCGTGGAATATTTCTCTCGTTCGTTTACCATGGAAATGTCTTCCTTGGCTTTCAGAAGCGAGATGTACAAGACATCAACATCTTTTTCTTTATAAGTAAATCAGAGATAAAGTCAAACCCTGGCCTCCTTTACCAACCGAAATGGGTAGAAAAGGAACACTGCTGACTTTAAGGTATAATCCTTAAACCACAAGACATACGTACAGTATGCTAAGAAAACAAATAATAAAAAAGACAATAAAGAAAACTCGTGATTTGAAACACTGGAAATCAATAAGCTCCTCCCATTTTTCATTTCTACACCAGTCGGTGTCCAATAAGCTCCTCCTATATCTCACTCCTTCGCCAATCAGCATCCAATAAGCTCCTCCCGTGTCTTACCCCTCCACCAATCAGCGTCCAAACAAGCTCTCCTCATCCCTCAATCCACCAATCAGCTCCTACTCACATCCTCCCTTGACAAGCAGACCAGTAAGGAAGAACGCTCTTCAAACAGTGATTCATTAAATAGTCACGTAAATTATTAAGCGATGGCTGTGCCAATGATTTTTCTTTTTTTTTTTGCGTATTTCCATTTTATACTCCGCCGTACCAGGCTATACTACGGTAATTATCATGAACATTAACTTTAAGATATGTTATTTACACTAATGCCATGGTTAAGAGAAGCCCCTTTTCTACTTTCCACTGCCATTTGCTGTTTTCGTCTCGTTTCGAATCATTAGGTACTTAATGGAAATCAATACTAGAATTCTGAGTTGAAATTTCTTTTTTAAAGAGAAATATCATATTTGTTACTCCATTTACTACAAGTTTATGGTAATGCTGAACTATATATGTTCGCTTAATACATGAAACTTCAATGAATTTTGTATGCAAGTAGCTAAATTTTTGTATGGATTGATTTCTAAAATCGGCTTCTCAAAAGATAAATTCTTACCAATACTTGGAATAGGATGTATTGCTGTTCTTTGCTTTCCATGCCAGAGAAAATTAATTGATCGGCTCCCTAGACCATTAGGAAATGACATGGTCACTACCCCAGACCATGAGATAATTATTTAGTTAACACTCCAGAGTACTAAGAAATAAAATCATTTGCCAGCATAACCATGACAAAATTATATTGGTCATCTTCCACTGCCCATTAGAAAACAATTTGGTCACCTAGCATAACCACAAGAAAAATATCTGATCATTTCAAATGGTAAAACTATTTGGTCGCCTACGCAAGACCATTAGGAAATAATTTTGCCCTTTTATTGGGGGGGGGGGGGTGAAGGGGGAACTCTCTGAGGATGATAGACACTACTTAGAAACTGAAGACTCACCCCCTCCAACCCCCACCCACCACCCTAGAAAAAAAAATATGGCAACGATACGTTCAAAAAGAGAGCATCCTCCATCCCAGACACTATGTTCCATCTAATCCCTCCCTCCCCTCTCACTTCCTCCCCTCCACCCCTCGACCCCCACGACTCCTTTCACTTCTCCACCTCCCACTCCCCCCCACCCCCACCCCCACGTCTCACACTAATGGATGGATGAGTCCGTATATGATCTTTGAACACGTGTATGGCTTTTGTATAGAGTGTCGTTGGTATTAATTACTATCGTTAAAATGGAAAAAAAAGCGAACTTTGTATTTGCATAATGCTTCATACAGCTGTGAATGTCCATGTGGTTCTATGTCTCTATATATTTTCTTTTCTTCGTTAGGCCTTAGGTTTATATATATTCTATTATTTCACGATTATGATGGCATTATTTTCATTCAAATTCTTCATTGAGATAAGGAAAAAAAAATATGTATACCTCTCATCTCTTTAATTTTTTTTTTCTCTTCACCTCCATATTTGTATCTTCTCTCTATCATTCGCCTACCTGTTTATTCGGATGTGTGTTTCATTTATCTCAATGTTTAACTAGTCATTGTTGTATCTTCAGAGGTGCTGCGAAAAATAAACGTGTTTTATACAGAAATTCACCTGTGTTTGAGTATGTCAACCTGAACCATTGGCTGGGGATGACCAGTTTATGAAAAAATGTCACGGAAAACGGATCGCCGTCTTCCAAGACCATGTCCTGAGCCATAACAATTCACCACATCAACAAAAACCAAAAGGGCTAATACTGTACGAACTAGAATAACAATGAAAGTTACGAAAGAGAGCAAAGAGAAAAAACGAGAATACCAAGACAGGATTAAAAAAAACAGAATGACAAAGAAAGCCAAGGATACAACAACTACAAAAAAAAAAAAACAAGAACAGCGAGAATAGCAAAGCAGGATTGAAAAAAAAAAAGTCAACAATAGCAATACCAACAATAGCATTAAGAATGAGCCCAATAGCCATGACCACGAAGGTCTTCATTCCACTTTACCGGGGGTAATATTTCTAAGGCCGACGTCTCCCGGTGTACTAGTCTTCCAGAGATGCGTATCAGTGTCCGACACTCCTCGCCAATATTCCTCATAAGGCCCCACACAAAAGGCAGCCAAGATGGCGAATTCCTCTTTGCAATGATGCTGCCCTCCCTCCAAAGCCGCGCCGGGCGGGCGGGCCAGAGGGGCGAGTCCCCGCCGAGACCTAACGCGGGATATAGATCTTAATCTCCCCGGTCAATAAGGGCTGATGCCGACTGCCGCCGTGATTCGTCGGGAGATCACGATGCCGTATCTTCGCCGCACGCGGGGGGAAGTTATCTAATTGGACGACGGTGCCAGACGCATGAATAGATATAACGTACACTGGTTCTTTTCGCTTATCTAACTCAAAAATAAAACAACAGACTCATCAAATCATTTTTTCTCATTATTTTCTCTACCAAGTCCGATAATCAGGTTGTATTAGCGCGTCAAAGGATCTAACACGAGACAGAAATTCCTTTTGGCATGTCAAATACACAACTGCCAGGTATATTAGGTGTATATTCGCATCCATAAATAACACCAACACCACAACCTTAGGAACAATACTCAAGAAGGGATCATGACTGATGGACCGTGGAACCAAAAATACGCCTTCATACGCCCCCACATAAAGTCCCGATTGAACAACGCTTTCAAGCGTCCGCCGCCGCCAAATACATGTTGCAGTGTAGTAGACCAACATAAAGTAGAAAAAAAAAAAGGAAAAAAATGAAACATGAAATAATACGATTGTAGGAGGAGGAGGAGGAGGAGGAGGAGGAGGAGGAGGAGGAGGAGGAAGAAGAAGAAGAAGACGAAGAGTGGAAATCATGACGACTACGGGAGCGAAAATAAAAAAAAAAATAGGGACAAAGAAATTAAACACGAACGAAAAATCTATTAAAAAGTTGAATGAATCGTGATTATAACCAAACGTGTGTGTGTATATATATATATATATATATATATATATATATATATATATATATATATATATATGTGTGTGTGTGTGTGTGTGTGTGTGTGTGTGTGTGTGTGTGGACTATGTGAATGATTTACAGGAGAAAAATTGATCATTATAAAGAACTGGGGAAGAAATACTCCTATAAACGCAATCAAACCCAAGTAAGAAAAAGCTGATCAAAACCCCATGAAGATGTGGCTGGGGGTCAGAGGTCAGTGGTCAGGAGAGGTCAAATCTCTAGCAAAGGGACAAAAGCACAGGATGCATCAAACTAGCCACAATTCTAGCCCAAGAAAATGAAGAAATGAGCAATGGATTGTGGTGAGGTAAAGTGCGTGTGTGTGTGTGTGTGTGTGTGTGTGTGTGTGTGTGTGTGTGTGTGTGTGTGTGTGTGTGTGTGTATGTGTGTATAAACCCTGGGAATGGGAGAGAAAGAATACTTCCCACGAATTCCCTTCGTGTCGTAAGAGGCGACTAAAGTAGGAGGGAGCGGGGGCTGGGGAACCTGCTCTCCAGTTTCTACTTTTCCCAAAAGAAGGAACAGAGAAGGGAGCCAAGTAAGGTTTTTCCCTCTCAGGGTCAGTCCTCTGTTCTCAACGCCCCATGAAAACACACAATGGTAAGTAAGATGAAAAAAAAAAAATTGAAAAAGTTGTATAAAAAAGAAAAAGGCAAATGAGGAAACAAAAGCAACCAGATATGAGTCCCCATACTGGGAGTATATGAGAGAGTTGATCTGTTATGATATTTGTAAGGTCTTATACCCGAAGTATTAGACTAGCGAGGCCTGTCAAGTCGATAACATATATAAATATATATATAAATATGTATGTAAACGTCTCATACTGGAAGAATGAGACAAGCGAGACCTGTTCATCTTATGTATAAGAACTCGTACTGGAAGTGTGTGAGACCGAAGACGCATTTCCGACACTAATCCTTCCAGTCATGCTTGACTGCGAGATCCGATTGGCTCATAAAAGTTTTCCCTCCTCACAATTGTAACCGGCTGAGAGAGAGAGAGAGAGAGAGAGAGAGAGAGAGAGAGAGAGAGAGAGAGAGAGAGAGAGAGAGAGAGAGAGAGAGAGAGAGAGAGAGAACAGAGGTAAAAACCACACAAAATTCACATTCACTCTATGTTGGAAATGTACCCCTCAAAAAAAAAAAAAAAATTGCAAAACATTTGTGGTGAAATATAGCCAAGAAATGGCCCAAAAATGCAATTAGATTATGTGTTTTTGACTAGTCCCAAGAGAATAGTCGAAAAATCCCATTTCACACATTGTGTGGGCTCGTACAACAGCATGGGTATGTAGTCCTATCTCAATTGATAAATAAACTGTAACATCCTGCTTTTTTTTATGGGGAGAAGGAGGATCTTCCTCGACCTTGGAACTCATCAGTAATCCAACTGCATAAAAATTGTGAACGAACAGAAAACTGAAATGAGTCTACAAATATCCAAGTTGCAATGCAACTGACTCCAAACTCAACGAATGGCACAAACAGTTCACTTTAATGACGAGGAGGAAGAAGAAGAATACAATCAGCAAAAAACAGTATCTCCTTGTGGAACAAAGATAAAGAAAAAAAGGGAGCTGGAGAAGGAGACCAGAAAGGAGAGGAGAGAGGGAAGCAAGACTGGCTCTCACTCTCTCTTCCTAAGCTGGACGAACCAATACACTCTCCCGCAGCCATCAAAGTAAGGTCAGAGGGTCGCGGTACACCTGTTGGATGCTGTATCTTCTTCATTACAAACTCTATCAATCATATTTAATCATAATCTTTTTTTCAAGCTTCAATTTGAATAATTCATCTCTGAAAGGGATCGTTTGTTTTCTTAGGCACACCAAAGACGCCGGGGGTACTCCTGAACGTATAATGACTTGTTCTCTTCGAGATAATAAAGATAGGTAATGGATATTGTTAGTTCATTAATGAATTGTTAATAGAAAATCTGCTGTATACTGCTCCAAAACATATATATATATATATATATATATATATATATATATATATATATATATATATATATATATATATATAAATATATATTCGCAGGGCAAGCCTTTGACAAAACCCTCTATGACGGGTTTTCCCTAGCAGACGATAATAGAGTCTGGGTAGCCTTAAATGTGCCTATCGTGGAATAGAGGAAACTAAAGGGTGACCTATTGACAAACGTTTTAGGTTCTAAACCGGGTAAATGATATGTAGCCAAGGTGCCGTTGTTTGAAACATGTATAGACAGAACAACCAGAGGACAAAACATGAAATCAAGCAAGAAACTCGCTAAAAGAGATTTACAAAAGTACTATCGCAGTATAAGAGTGGAGGTTGAATGAAACATACTGAACAAGAATGTAGTAAACAAGAATACGAAAGTTTAAAAAGCTGCACGACACGGTAGAGAATGTTTCAAATATGGGGGTCCGGTACTACACAAACAGGTAATTACACAGGTTCAAAAGGAAATGAAAACGTGTAACGAATCTATTAGATTTTTTTCCTCAATGAGTGATCAACATCGTATGAAAAATACAATACTGGTTTGTGGATTGTATATTTCTGGAGGGCCAGAAGTCCTTCGATACTGTCCTCAAGAGAACAGTTACTGAAGCTTAACACCCAAGCTGAAGACGGAGAGAGCTGCTGCGTGGATCAACAGATAATCAATCAAGGGAGGAACAGACGCGTCATGGGGATCCTTCTCAAGCTGGACGAAGGTGACTAGTGAGGTACCTCAGGGCTCAATACTGGGGTTACGACTGTTTCTGATCTCATCTAAATAAACGAATTACCTAATGAGGAGAATTCATTCCTGTATATACTTGGTGGTGATGCTACAATTATGAAAAAAAAAAAAAAAGTCGAGGACAAGATGGCACAACTGGAGGTAAGGCAAGAGAAAAGTGCGGGAGAACGTGAGGAAGCACTCCTTCAACAACAGGACTGTGGACTCGAAGAGCAAGTTGAGCGAAGAGGAAGTACATACGACTGCCATTGGAAGTTCAGAGGAACCATATGACATTACGACATTACGATTGTAAATCTCCCTCCTAGTATATACCAAGAAGAAATAAAAATCACACCCAAACACACATGATTGAGGACACATTATTAACCTCAATCGTCTCACTAAACTCAACATTACCCTCTTCAACCTCTCGCTCCCAGTCCTGCTTTGAATCCCCCCCTCATTCATTACTGCATCGCCACGTCCTGTGCTCGGGCAACTGCGCCTCCGCCGTGGTATTATCCTCACCTCACGCAAACGACCACCGGAACAGCTGAAATTACGTCGACTTAGCCGGGCCTGAACTGGGAATTAGCCATCACCAGGTTGGCCCCGCTGTCACGGAGGAGTCATAAGTCTTCCACGACTCAGCCTCGGATGATTTATGTGATGCATCGGCCGACCAGTCCCGATAGGGTCGGAGGAAGGGGGTAAGATGGGAGGGTTTTTTTTTTTTGGGGGGGGGGGTGGAGTGAAGGGGAGCTGGGGAAAGGGAGTGGGTAAGGGGTGGGGTGACTAATGGAAGCACGTGGTTAAAACCAGGTATCAGACGACCTATGACGAGGGTATCTGCTGGAAGACAGTGACGGCGTCACACATTTCTATGTCGGAGGACATAGCAGAAGGCTCCTCACTACCCATTACTCCCTCACGTTACAGATGGATACAGGAGAGTAAAGCGTAAGACTCTTCCTCACCCATCAATCCCTCCGGCACGTCCATGGAGACAGGATAATAAAGAACCCTGGACTGGTATAGTATAGATGGAAATGGGGTCAGTCAGGGTGACCATACAACGGAGCGGGATTCAATTTCGCTTCTTATGTACACAAATGAACATTTTCAACACGAGCTTTGTTTCGCTCGTTGTGAAGGAGAGAGAGAGAGAGAGAGAGAGAGAGAGAGAGAGAGAGAGAGAGAGAGAGAGAGAGAGAGAGAGAGAGAGAATCATGATCGACATTTTCAACCCCTGTCCGTCGGCTACACTCGATTAATCCACTAGCCACAGTTCATCACAGAGTGAACCAGGTATTGTAACACTTGAATGCAATATTCTCTGCAGTTTTTGCCACAGTTGTGATAACAGTGCTATGTTGGAGGTCAGTAATTAGTGACAAATCCATGACACTATTTGTGTACCTAAAAAGTAAATCTTTGTCATAACTCTTGAAGAAATCAGCAAAAACCTACAGATTTTTTCCCCATCTTTTGTTTAGATGTAAACGGGATAAAACAGTAGTACTACTAGTAGTAGTCGTAATAATATCATTATCATTACTTTTATTATTGTTATTACGATCGTTTTCAACTGCAGTAGTAGTAGTAGTAGTAGTAGTATATGTACTTGGAGTAATAGTCACAGTAGTAACGGTGAAACACGAATAAAACATAATGATCCAAGAGCTTAGGTGTGTACTTGTGTGTGTGTGTGTGTGTGTGTGTGTGTGTGTGTGTGTGTGTGTGTGTGTGTGTGTGTGTGTGTGTTTGTTGTAATCCATTAGACGGGAGCTAGTGAAAGTGACTGCTGACCGGTCCCCGGACCTAATACCACACCAGCTGGTGTTCGTTGGACGCCTTCCTACTGGCAGACATGGCCCCCGTTTAGCATCTGTGTTCCTTCCTCCTTCCTACTCAGCTCTAGTCTCACGAGATGGCTCTAAGCCTCTGATATTCTCTCCCACTGTCCCTCCTACTCCCAGCTCACGTCTCCAGGGGTCATAGATCTCTTACCGTTTCTCAAATTTAAGGAATGCCTTAACACCCTTCACCTATCTGTCCTTTCCGTTCTTGTGGTGACAAAACTCCTTCACCCTTCTTGCTCTTTTCAGTGATATCCCAACTCCTTCATACTACTCGTTCTTTCCAACTGCTCCTACTCCTTAACCCTACCCTTTCATCCCAATGATTTTCCAACTTCTTCATCCACCTCTTGCGTCCCAGAGATGCCCCAACTATCCTCTGTTGTCCCAGGGACGTTCAAACTATTCTCCGTCGTCCCAGTGATGTTCCAACCTCCTCCACTCCACTTTATCGTCCCCAACGTGGATGTCCCCGTTTGGTATCTTCCCCTTCCTCCCTCCTCACCAAACAATTACCCTCTTATCAAGAGACATTTGTCTCAGCAACGATCGCAGTTGGCCACCTTTTTTTTTTCTTTTCCATTTATGTGTTATCACCAACCCTCACTCATCTCAAAAAGATTTATGTCCAGCAATGGATTATATCATTTCATGGAGACCCAATACTTTTTCTTAGCTTTCCACTTCTCCAGTCTTGTTTCTTACCTCTCGCACCTTTCCTTGACCTGCTATTTTCACACACTATACCCTCCCTTGGCCTGATCCTTGTCCACACCACTCTCTCTGCGACACTGTCCATCTTGGCTAATGCATAGCCTCATCCTCTCCACATCTCTTACCTTGGCTACAGCCCTCATCCTAGCTACAGCCCTCATCCTAGCCATGGCCCTCATCCTAGCCATGGCCCTCATCCTAGCCATGGCCCTCATCCTAGCTACGGCCCTCACCCCAGCTAAAGCCCTCATCCTAGTCAAAGCCCTCATCTTAGCCTGTCCTTCAGGCTGCGTTTTCCCTCTAGACATGGAATTCTTCCGATTCTCTCTTACCCTTGACTTCATCTTGTCCCTGGCTTCCTTCTTTTTCATCCCACACATTAACATCTTTACTTTTCACCCGCTAACTCCTTTTCTATTTTTTCCAGTAACTATTATTCCCACTCCCTCTCTTTCTCACCCTGACTCGTATCTCGTGCTCCAGTCTCCCCCTTTCACCCTACTCTTCGCTCTGCTGTTTATACTTTATCTCTCACCATTGCCCCTGACCCTGACCTCTCCCTTCGTGCACCCTCTTCACCCTGGCTCTCGCCCTTCCTCCCATCACCCTGAGACCACACGGCCGCTTGTGGTTCCTCTACACACATAACCAGTTGCCGGCGAGATCAAAGGCTAGATAGAGAAATCAAGCCCCGTGGGGAGGACAGCTGTTGGGCTGGGGTGGAGGAGGAAGGTTATAAGTGGGGAGGGGAGCTCTAAGTGGGGAGGGTGGGTGGATGTGGGGGAGGAAGAAAAAGGGGACGGGGGGGGGGGGGTAAGATACAAGCTCCCTCGAGAAGGGAAAAGGAGTGGTGATGGGGTACTGTGTGGCAGGAGGGGAGAACAGATTGTGTGAAGCTGAGGACGTAGAGAGTACAAAGCGAGACAAGAGCAGTTCAGGAGTTTCTTCGATGGTTCCCGTCCAGGAGGAGGCAAAAGGTGATACGGAATGGGGGAGAGGGGTCTCATGGTGGCTGGGAATTCTCAGAGTGCTGGAGTAAATTATATAATCCGAGTATGAAAAATCCCTTAGCGAACACTGAGACGCTACAGGACAACTACAAGATGGACGATCCGTACTACGAGACATCAGCAATATAACTAGAGACAGCTAGGAACAACCAAGCAGACGGCAGAGCTAGCAAAGAAACTACTAGCTAGTTAGCAGTGAGAGCTAGCAATCACCTTAGTCAGACGGGAAATATAATGGTCCAACTAGATAGCTAGTAGTAAGCCTCATAAGAATCTATACAGGAAACAGCGAAGGCTAGAAATCAGCTGGTCTTCCCTGATTTATGGGAGCGTAGAACAATATTTAAATGAGTAATAAAGAATAAACAAAGTAACTGATGCAGTAAGCAGAGTGTTATTACCAGGTGTCACAGACGTAAACGGAACCACGTGTTGGTTTTGTTTATATCTGCCTTGGCTGATCGTGCAGCACATGTGACACGGGATAACCCATTTAACAACACCAGCGTTGAGTGGATTATGAACCTTGAATCCCTCTGTCGTAAAGTCTAAACTAGACTACGGCGAGAGGGATCTACGTATGTAGGTGCATTGTCGCTAAATGTGTCTATCATAAGTTTCAAATGTGTTAGAAAGAGAAAGGTTGTCTGTACGGTGAAACCTGTAAGGAAGTATGTCTAGTGACTAAGTCTGGCGAAGGAGGCTTTGCAGGCATACGTACAGTAGATCGCGAGAGTAAAGATTTACGGGGAAGATGGGAGCAGAACGTCGTAGAAGTAGACACGAGAGAGAGAGAGAGAGAGAGAGAGAGAGAGAGAGAGAGAGAGAGAGAGAGAGAGAGAGAGAGAGAGAGAGAGAGAGAGGAGGGAGAAGGTTTACATGAATGTGAGAGAAGTGGGAAAAGTTCGAACACGAGGCAGAGGCTCACTGTGGTAAATCAAAGACCCGGGTACTATGGACGGATGAGGCGGGACTCACGGGATAATAACAGGGGAAACAGAAGGATGTGATTATATCTGCATGGAGGAGGGTATGACAGGTGAGGATGGAGCCCTCTCTCTGGATGGGTTGAGGCAACGGGCGTGTCCGGAGGGATCAGAGCTTTGAGAAGAAATGGGGAAGTTTCTGAATGGGACCATACCTGTCGGGATGGGAAAATGGGATTTGGGTTGAATGTGTAAAAAGAAGGCTGGTGTGTGTGTGTGTGTGTGTGTGTGTGTGTGTGTGTGTGTGTGTGTGTGTGTGTGTGTGTGTGTGTGTGTGGATCAGGATTTTTGAGGATAATCGGGTAACTATATTTAGGAGACGGATCTTCAGGCAAGAAAAATAAGGGCCCTCGGAATAGGCTTTGCGTCTCTGCATGTCACACACAAGAGCGGTTATCCTCAAGCATATCACTTAGTAACCCAATCACAGGCCTTCTTAATCATCTACTGACCAATAACAAGCTTTCTTGAGTGCCCTTTGACCCAACACAGATTTTCATGCTTAACTACTGACTGCTCTCGTGGACTTATGAATGCTAATTAGGCAGCATCTACCGGGGACTCATACATCATCCTAATCAGGCATTCAGGTATATATAATTATCCACTGATCAGTCTCATGTATCACTGCCATTTCGCTGATCACCCATAAACCAAGTATCCTCGGAACCTCTCTCTCTCTCTCTCTCTCTCTCTCTCTCTCTCTCTCTCTCTCTCTATCTATCTATCTATTTATCTATCTCTCTCTCTCTCTCTCTCTCTCTCTCTCTCTCTCTCTCTCTCTCTATATATATATATATATATATATATATATATATATATATATATATATATATATATATATATATTTCTTACGAAAAATATTTCCTCTGAAACTGTCGTGAATCAGGAATGTTTGTTCCATCGGGGGGAACCACATCAAAGAGGCCCTAACACTACAACTATGGCTGGAACTCCACGCCAGCCCTCCCTCGCTCCTCGAAACCTTCCTCTCCCACTCTGCTCGAGAGAGAGAGAGAGAGAGAGAGAGAGAGAGAGAGAGAGAGAGAGAGAGAGAGAGAGAGAGAGAGAGAGAGAGAGAGAGACAGACAGACAGACAGACAGACAGAGAGACTATTTGCGTACTGCGGGGAGAGAGTATATGTTTATCCTCCTGACTATTAACCTTACAGATGCATATGCAGATACATATGCATACATACACGCTAACTTACGCCTGGTATCCATCCATCGTCAAGCCCTAAAGAGGAGGATGAACAGCTGGCTTGACTGTATGATTCCCCAATGAGCCATCAGGACAACATACACAACCTACAGCTCATGATCCATGAGAACCCTGTGTTCAGGGAGAGGTCATCACGGTAATTCCTTCATGACATCACTGTCCTATGCGGTCCATCGGCTACGGTCCATCAGCCAAACACTACCGGATTAAGATCTCAGGACAGACTTGTGTGTGCTTCGTCTTGCACCGTCCTCCTCAAGCAAGCACGTCCCTAGTCCCTTATACCATCCTCCTCAAGCAAGCACGTCCCTAGTCCCTAATATTTTGCCAAGAGAAGAAGAGACTCATAGCACCTATTCCCTTGACTCTAGTACAAACATACAAACACTTTAAGTTCTGTAGAAGAGTCTGAAAGCTAAGAGCTGCCGGATCAAGAGCTACACATCTTTTACGAATTTGTAGCAATGGCGACTGGCGGTATCCCTCCTCCTCACCGACGATGCCGGTTGCAGGAATGCAGAGTTCTTCAGGGGTGATCAAGGTCTTGATGCACCTGAGCCACACCGCAGTGCTGGATGACACCCTCTGCGCGGTTCATTAAGTTACCTTCTTGAGAGGTTGTGATATGAGGTGTGTGCCATCATACATGTAAAATGGTAGTTCATATAACTTTTTATATAGAGACAGACATGGCATGGGCATAACATGCTACAATCAAGTCTATCTTGGGTTATATAAAAAAAAAAGTTGACTGGGATACCCCAGTTTAAGATGGCCCACTTGTCTGTTTTCAGTGGCAGGCAGGAGGAAATGGGGCCATCCATCCATTCTTGGTTCATAAAGTCACTTGTCTGAAGTATTGAGAAGTATAAGAATCTTGGAATCTTTCCTCGAGAAAACCTAGATGTTCATTAATCATACTCCTGTCATTGGAGGGTCTAGTTTCTCTACCTGGAGCCAAATGAAAGCAACGACCTGCAGTGAGGAGGATTCGCAAGACGTCTTGATCAAGGATTGCTGTCCGTTCGTCTTAGCAAAGGTTACAGTTCTGGAGTCCGAGAAATCCTGCAGCGGCCAGTCAGATGGAAATAATTATTGACTAGTCAGGGCGCGGTTTTAATTGGCCTTTCAAAACTTGCTTCCACTAACCAATCAGAGATTAGTTACTATCAAGCAATTTAATCTCTCTTGCATGAAGTAAACGTAACTCTCTGCTTTCTGAGCCAATTAAAGCAAGGCAATTAACGGCCTATGCAAGCTTAATTCCCATCCACATATCAAAACACAGAAGTCCTTCTCGCATCAAAATACGAAACTTCGTGATCAAATGACGATCATCATTGCACAGTCTCTCGCTTGACCACTGTCAGTGATATGTTAGACTCGTCTGAACGCAATCCCCGAGTTAAAATATTTTCGACCCTCGCGTGACCTCTGTGATTAAGATGTTGGACTCGTTTGACCTCTCTCTCTCTCTCTCTCTCTCTCTCTCTCTCTCTCTCTCTCTCTCTCTCTCTCTCTGATATCTTAACTTTATTTGGTTTCGTCCCTAACAATATTCCCGAGTAATTTGAAGATGCTAGTTTGACAATATCATCGACTCTCGCTTGATATTTCTCCCTAGTGGCAACTGAAGATTTTCGCTTGATCATTCCCCCCTTCTCGTATCTAATCCTTTCGCCTGACTGTTCTCATTGTACAGATTATCACTACTTAAATCAAACTCTCTCGTCAGTGTCCCGCCAGCTGGAGCATGAGCTTCAATATATCGTAATTATTCATTATTCTCAACTAATTATCGACAAACAGGTTCCCGTTCGAGACGATTTTGGAGAGCTCATGTCTCGTTACAAGGTAAGCAAGCATCAGTTCCCTCTTGGAGTGGCCATGTTGTCTTTCAGGCCTAATCCACTGTCTTCTGAATCGTGAATACATCTGTAACTCGTCAGTGAAGGTCTTTATAATTATTCGAATGATAATCCGTCCCCTTTTTTCGTGTCATACCAAACACAAGCGAAACGAGAGGGGGGGGGGGTTTGGGAATGATAAATAAAGCTGAATTAAACTCATCGGAAGGCAGAATGTCTGCTGTTTACAGTGCGACGGGAGAAACTAATTATTTACCTGCGATAACGAGCTTCCAGTTACCTCCTGGTGGAGGGCCGTTGGCCCAGATGATGGCCTGAGCGCCGTGAA
Source organism: Panulirus ornatus (assembly GCF_036320965.1). Classification (NCBI taxonomy): domain Eukaryota; kingdom Metazoa; phylum Arthropoda; class Malacostraca; order Decapoda; family Palinuridae; genus Panulirus; species Panulirus ornatus. The sequence goes on from NC_092275.1 coordinate 16,019,056, forward strand.
GAGTTAATTGTGTGGTACAAATGACACCCCTCGTCTCTCTCGGCCCCCAGACGAGAGAGAGAGAGAGAGAGAGAGAGAGAGAGAGAGAGAGAGAGAGAGAGAGAGAGAGAGACTGACTCTCAGCCCCTCCCCTCCCCCACCTCCTCCCTCCTCCCCGAGCGATGATACCCCCACCCATGAAACTAGTCACCCCATAAAAAAAGGGAGAAAAATAAGATTCTAATAAGATTTCCAAGCAATGAAATTATCACAGCGGCTCATCTGAAGCACAGGAGAACCAACACAAGAAGAGGGAGATGCTGAAGTCGGGGCGCTTCAGTGCCAATGGGCCTTATGAAGGTCCTTACCTGTGAATTTGGGTAAAAGTTCAGGGAAGTCAAGTCACCCCTAAAGAACCCCACAAGGCTGCTGGGCCGAGTCTGGGATGCGGGATGTAAACTTGTGTATAATAATTTGCCCGAAGGGAACACGAGTATAAGAGCAGAGGCTTAACAATCATACAAAATGTTTATGAAAATCGCGTTGATGTGAATTTGAGAGAAAAAGAAAGATTTACGATGAATCGAAACGGGAGAGACTTAGCGAAAGACAAACACACGCGAGATATAAACCAATCAATGAGGCAGAAACAGTGAACTGTATCACACTCTATAAATTTAGATGAGGGCGCTATCACTGCTCCTAAAGAATTAATCAATGTGATCGAATTCTATAAACCCCTCCTGAGTTGCTGGATTAAAATACCCGTGTTGGTACGCGATCCTTGGCCCGCCAGTGGTCCAATTTGCCCACTCCACGGGGGGTCGAGTGAGCTGGGGAGAGACGGTGGGGAGAAGGAGTGGTAGTGGGGAGATGGAGGAGTGGGTGGCTGACGTGGAAAACGGAGAAGAACAAGAGAGGAAAGTGGGGACGTCACGTGAAAGGAGAGGCTGATGAAGTAAATGAAGAGAATTCAGGAGAGAGGGTGTCTGAAGGAAGCGTGAATGAAGGCGAGAGGAGAAACTGAAGGAAGCGTGAATGCAGGAGAGGAGAACGTTGATCGGGTTATTACTGAAGAGAAAAGGAGGAAGCGAAAACAGAGGAGAGTACGTACTGGCATCGAGTACAGGGTAACGCAATGGGGAAGCTTTACGATAAAGATGGTGTCCAGAGACATGAAGCATGATCTCAGTGGAACAAGGACAAACGAGGCAGTTAGACCGTTACAGTAACGGCAAAAAAAAAAAAAAAAGAAATAAGGTGTTGAGTACGGAAACAGGAGATGGTAAGGTAAATGCACACTTTAAGAGGAAGTCGGAAGTATGTAGGCAAAGGAAAGAGAAAACTGGGATGTTTATGATTCCGCTGCTCCGGTAGTGAGCTCTATGCAAGGTGGTCCTCTGTGCTAGCCATCGGCTCTATACACGACCCACATGCTTCATTGCTCGGCTCTATTCAAGGTTAACTTGTTTCAAGGTTAGCTCAAAGTGTAGTGAAACTGACCCTTTGAGCACAAGTGTACGATCCAAGAAAGGACGGGACATTATATCCAAGGGCCGTACCGTCGTGCTCAAGGGACGTACTCTCTCTCTTTCAAGGGTCATACCGTCTCATTCAAGGGCCGAATCGTCGTGCTCAAGGGCAGTGATGTCGTGCTGGGAGTGTCGTACTGAGTCGTGCTCGAGTGTCGCATCGTCGTGCTCAAGGAATTCGTACAGCCGTGCTCAATGGGTCGTATCTTCCCTCATTACTGATTAACCCTACTCAACGACTATGTGCCCAGGGCGACCACCACACTGTCCGATCATTACATGGTACATTATACGGAAATCTCCCCTACACGCATGAAGGCAGTCGATCATAGACTATATGTATGGTCACTCATAGGGTCGTCTTTCGCCCCATAGGCCAGGAGACCATCGACCATCTCGCACACAATTATTTCCATCTTCTACGCCACTCCTGGAGCCGGAAAGGCTATGACGTAAGCCAGCGCGTAGAGGCAAAGCGACCATATATGCAACCTGGTTGTCAAGAAAGTGATGCATGCGAGCATATGTGGGGGTATTTTCAGATTAGGTGTGTACATGCATGTGTACAACTGAAATAGATGAATATATGTAATCCTGTATATGTCACAGTTTATATATAAGTGAATACATGAATAAGTGGGTCCCACAACATACAAGATTACAACATACTTCATGCTTAAGATGGAACTACCACAACGGAGTTTCCTTACACTAACAGCTTAATTGATCTCCCCCCCCCCCCCCCACAAACACACAAACACAACACTTTATGATCTCTGGTTCCATCCGGTGGACTTGGCTGGCTTCCTGGGCGTTCAGCTGAAAGGTAGAAAGGATTGCTGGGATAGGAAGATGACATCTATTTATAGACCTTACCTATAAGTGCCCCAAGATCCATTATCTGAAAACGTTCTGTTGCTACCCTGGTACTCCTAACGTCTGGGACCCTCTAGCCCAAGGCTGAGCAACAATCAATAGCAGGGACAGGATGGACTCCTTTGAAACGAGAACTTCTTTGACGAGAGTGTATTCTATTTCCTCAACTGACGATGATACAGCCTGACCAAAGTGACATATCACTCTAGGTGTAACCACAAACAGGCGGAGTTTGGTAACGTCGGATGTTTAAGTGTATATATATATAGAGAGAGAGAGAGGTGGCTTGCCTTCCTTTCTATCAGACACCCGCCTGAGGGATCTTACCATCCCCCACTATACATCCCCCCCCCCCCATCCTCACGTCACCCACCTCTATAATCTAAACTAGACGCTTTTACAATCCTGACCAGCACGGGGGTTACCGCTAAACTATCGGGTAAAAATCATCTCTTCTCCTCCCCTCTGTCATCCTCCGGGGGGCCCCAACCTGCTCTACACACTACCTCATCTACCTCCATTTCCATCACCAACTACAACAGGCCGAGTCGGGAGGTAGGGGTGGGAGAGAGAGAGAGAGAGAGGGGTGAATCCATGCTAATCTCCTAAACTCATTTTTTTTAATGGGTCTCGATTGTATATCTCTAAGTTTTATCCTAATTTTTTTTCTACGACCCTGGAATACCGGTATTGCTCAGTCACATTATTACATGGCTTCACTCCTTGTAAAGTCTTAATATCTGGAGTAATGTCCGCCAGCAAAAGGTTTGCTCCAGGTAGGGTCATCATATACATGCATAAATGTCTTTCTCTTGAGCGGTCCGTAGCGCCGAGCGCTTCTGTTTACTCAGAACAATCTTATGGTCCATTTAAACTAGACTTATGGGTCGAGTTGCTCACCATCGGAGGGATAGGTGAGGAGTGAGGTAGGTAGGGGAGGAGGGTGAGAGAGGGAGGGTAATTAGCCTCACCTGACTATGGGGCCAGGTGAGTGTAGACCTCTTCAGCTTGGTCTCTGACTCATGAGAGAGAGAGAGAGAGAGAGAGAGAGAGAGAGAGAGAGAGAGAGAGAGAGAGAGAGAGAGAGAGAGAGAGACTCCCTCGTTGTGACTTTTTCCCCTTTGCTTTCCAGAAGACAGAAAGAAAAGTGCGTCTCATGAACGAGTCATTAGCAATCATAGTCCACTATGGCGATAATATCGACACACACACCCACCCACACACACACACACACACACACACACACACACACACACATACGCCATCACGAACAAGAAAAAAAATGTAGTACAATCCTACTGCCTATTGGAGCCAACCTTGAGTGGCATAATGTACATTAGTGAAGAAGAAGAAAACGATAAGAACTTGCACCATTGTACACATCCGTTTTGGAGAGTTTCATTCAAACAAACGAATTTGACACCGGGGGAAAATTTTATGTAATTCTAGTGCCATTTGAGGTTAGCAGTCTAGCGGGAGGAAACCGTGTAATGGTCCGGGTGGCGTTATCAACGCACCTCACGCACACAATTCATCACTTAGTTAGAAAAAAAGCATGTCGAGAGGGTTCAGCCGCGTAGAGAAAACAGATGCAAATCTTGGACGAGGTATTGCCCAAGGGTGATGTACGAGTATTGTAGAAGGGTATGGGTATTGTAGGGACGTAGAGCTCTCATGTAGAGGAGATAATGGTGTGGTGTAGAGATTAGAAACATCTTTATACGGAAGAGAAAGAGGTGAGGGCTTGGAGCCCCGGGCCAGATGCCCACACCATACAATTTTGGCGTCAGTGAGGCAGGTGTGGTTGATACAACTGCTCTCACGCCACACCTGCAGGGGAGGGAGGCGGGAGGAGTGGGGTGGAGCAGCTCCAGGGGAGAGGGACCACGCTTACCCCTTTGCCTCTAGAGGGTGGGTGTAGGGGGAGGGGAGGGGGAGTTAAGGGAATGGTGCAGAATACTAAGTAGTAGAAGATGGGATGGGGTAAGAGTTCACAGGAAGTTCAGGAGGAACAAAGAAAGGGTGGAAGGAGGAAGGAGATCAGATAAATAGGACACTCAGGTGGAAAGGAGAGGAAAGAAGGGTATAGGATGGATGGAAGGGGTAAGATTAGGGAATGAGGTGAGTTAAAGCGCTGTAGAGGGGAAAGAGGAATGAGTGATTAAAGAACAACAAAACTACACCGGGTCTGCTCCGATCCCCACACTCAAAATGATGACAAAGAAAGATCAAACTGCCTCATCCGGGTCTTGGCTGCGTCCTGCCGAGCGGTGGTGGTGAAGTGATGGAGCCTCCAGTGCGGTAGTATGTTGGAGAGACGTGTGCTGAAGGCATTCTGCTGATGAGAAAAGGTTCGCTATAGGAGACGCAGATATTGTGGTGAACAGCTGATGAATGTGCTGAGGAGGAGCTTCTCCAGCTTTGGTGGAGATCTGTGGTATACTGTTGGAGGGATGTATCTGTTGGAAAAGGAATGGTCGTATGACACTAAGTGTCAGCGATAGTTGGGGGATAACCTTGTATATTTGAGTGCTACAGGTTTTCAAAGACGCATCGAGAGAGTTGGCTGGCGGATGGCATTTTCATTGGCTAGTTCCTGCAATCATAACAATACGAAAGAAGCCAATAAGCAAGCAGACAATAAGAGATCGCAATCTCCTCAATTGTTTTACGTGGGATTTCTCCTCTTGTCTCATGAGTTCCTCTTCTTATCTAAAGTTTAACTATGGGAGTAATTGAATACAATGTATAGTCTAAATGGCCTCACTCCATCTCTTACCATATTTCTATGTATATATCATTAAACCACCAGTTATCAGTGCATCTTTACAGCATATCCCAGCTCGAGGATTGGGTTCATATGAAGGGGGTTTAATTGTGTACTGAACGTCCATTCACTGTTTCTATTCCTGTAAAAAAAAAATATGTATATGCTCTTAAGAATAGCGTATATTTTCGTAGGTAAGAGACTCGTAAAATTCTTAGAAGAGATGACCGGTCCAGTGAAGAAGGATCCGGAGGGTAATGCTCTTACGGTGTATAAAGTTATTCATGATAATTGGGTCTCGTAAATGAATACTATGAATAATTTGTAACATTATCGCCCTCCTGACGGTGGCCTGTGACCTCTTTCTTTTCATTTTTCTAATGAAATTCTAAGCAATCTAAAACATTATCATCATCTTCTATTTGTTGTTTTATACGATTAATAATGACCCCATCAGTGAGCAATTTTAATTTTGCTGATACCACCTATCTTATCATGCTATCTGCCATCTACCACGTACAAGAACCTACTGACGCACATACACTTTCAAACCACGCCCATAGCAGAACACGCCACCTCTGCTACTCTCATGACACGCCTCTTGTAGACGCTGAGTCCAATTTCCATACAAGCCCATCACACACATATACATATCCTCCTCCCTCTACACACTCGTGATCTCGCATCTCGAAAACCAACTCTCATTTTCTTACCCTTACACTTGCCTTTCCCACTTATAAAAGGTACCATCGGAAACGGAGCCTTCCAAGGAGAAAAAACGATAATACAAGAGGAAGGTAAGGTTTCCAACCCCACTCTGCAACGCCCTTCATCCTGGGGTATACCAGTCTATGCTATGTCGTTGGACTCATACAGGCTGCATCCCATGTCCTTCCTGCGTTACCAAGATCTTCCTCCTCCTCCTCCTCCTACTCCTACTCCTCTTCTCTCTCCTTCTTCGGATGCCCTCTCTCCTGGAAGTCTGGAAAAAGCATTCCTTTCTTTTTTTCTTCTTTCCAGTCTGCCGCAGCATGAGACCCAGAGGACGACGGGTCTCGTCTGTAATTTTAATAGCTCGCGTCAACAACCCCGGTACCTCCTCTGGCATGCCAGGATATTTTCCTTCTTTTTTTCTATGAGGTGCGGTGGTAGGAGCGGAGAGAGAGAGAGAGAGAGAGAGAGAGAGAGAGAGAGAGAGAGAGAGAGAGAGAGAGAGTAGGAAATGAGGAAAGAGGGAGAGGGAGAGAAGAAAACTTCAACTCTCTCTCTCTCTCTCTCTCTCTCTCTCTCTCTCTCTCTCTCTCTCTCTCTCTCTCTCTCTCTTGCCTCCTCATTACACTAACATCCTCCCGAGTTGACCCCACCCCTAACACACCTCCCAAGGTTCTTCCATCGGCCACGTCAGGAGCCAAATTTTCCTTTCAAGTCTAAGGAAGGAAAATACATCCAGACTTTTGATGCCTTGACCCCCTCATTGGAGGAAATGTTTGGGGAGACCACACGCCCAGGCCCTCTGGTAACCAGGGAGGTAAATACCAGAGCCTCGGATGTTTGTAATGTAGGTCTAAGGATTTTCACTCTTATGAGGACGTTCCTCGCTCCCTTCCACAACCAGACCTGCAGTAACAGTGCTTCCCACACCCTCCACAGCGTTACACCAAGGCTCTTGGAATACACTGCCGCTTTTCTTTTATTACCATTTCACTGTACTTCCAGCAAAGGTTCATCATCCTCCCGCAGTAGTTCTCCTGTATCCTCACTGTGGGCTACCGGTATTATCATTACAGTTTGTTCTCACTGAATTCCTTATGTACCCTCATTTCTTTATTGATGCCATGATCCTACTGGATTATATAAATACGAGTTGGTCAGGACAAATCCATAGGTACTTAGAAAGACTGACGGATAGACAATCATAGATAGATAGATATACAGATAGATTGATAGATGGGGAGAGAGAGAGAGAGAGAGAGAGAGAGAGAGAGAGAGAGAGAGAGAGAGAGAGAGATAAACAGAGGGGAAAAGTACAAATGATTTTACTAATCTTTTGAATGATAGATTGAAATCGGCAGGAAAAATGGGCAGAACACTGATGCCCCATAAACTCATGAAAAGACTGCTTAATAAACGACCTCTCCGTGTCTGTTATGATCCGAACACTACCATCAGATCTCCCCGATAGTTCCATCCACCTCCGAAGAAAATTTTGCCATAAATCGCTATCTCCAGTATGCCCAGTGTTCTATCAAGTGTAACTCATACTTTAAGCAGAGGTACGGACTTCAGTGCCTCAAGTAAGACGAGTATGCTGTTGATTATCAAGTAATGGGATAAAGATCTGATGACATACGCCAGGAGAAATAGATGATCTCTGTAGTATTGGATACTTTATACTTGAAGATATTTCGTATACCGGATCAGATTCCAAGACAAGTTGTGTGCATAGGGTCGTGACCTCTGACCACTATTTAACATAAAGAAGATACGGTCGGCTTTCCAGTATATGAGGAAATGTTTTAACATTACAATGTCGACTTATAAATCCGTACATATATATATATATATATATATATATATATATATATATATATATATATATATATATATATATACATATATATATATATATATATATATATATATATATATATATATATATATATATATATATATGAGTCCATGGGATATGAAACATAAGTTCTCAAGTGCACTTTCATGCACTGCTCACACACACACACACACACACACACACACACACACACACACACACACACACACACACACATATATATATATATATATATATATATATATATATATATATATCTTTTCTTTCTTTCAAACTATTTGCCATTTCCCGCGTTAGCGAAGTAGCATTAAGAACAGAGGACTGGGCCTTTGAGGGAATATCCTCTCCTGGCCCCCTTCTCTGTTCCTTCTTTTGGAAAATTAATAAAAAAAAAAAAAGAGAGGGGAGGACTTCCAGCCCCACGCTCCCTCCCCTTTTAGTTGCCCTCTACGACACGCAGGGAATACGTGGGAAGTATTCTCTCTCCCCTATCCCCAGGGATAATATATATATATATATATATATATATATATATATATATATATATATATATATATATATATATATATATATATATGGTCTCGGTTTCAGAATACCTTATGTCCGGCGCCGGTTTCAGTAAACTGAGATTCACATTTCTCTGTATAGATGCAAGTATCCGCTTCCCTGTCTATCTCAACTGCTCAACTGTTTCACCAGACAAACGCATCAACTATTCTATCTGTCTCTTTACTCTTTAGTCTATATGCCGATGCTACGTCGACTGTGCAAGCCTTGTCTGTCTGCCTAAGTGTCTGTTTAACTATGCCTATACAAGCTACTGAAACATATACTAACAATATCTACTTACAAAAAAAGTGAAAAGAAAACTTCAATATACCATTTCTTTTACAATATAAATATACACCCACAAAAAATATTACTAAACCGTCTAACGTTTCATCCAATCCTCTTTCTCTTCTCCACACTCTCTCTTCGCCGCACTGAGAGAAACAAGCAAAGATATCTTTATTCAAACAGCACAATGAAGATATTAGGATCGTAAGGTGGGGAAAAAAAATATTGTATTCAAAGCACTCTTGCATGGCCTCACCTGAACGCCTCCCCCTAATTTGCATATTCTCATGCAAATCACAGATGACTCTTCCTCCAAAAGCCATAATTCGGGCCGTGATTGAGACAGACGATGATCCCTTTCATTCATTTCATTTTTACGGTTTATCGGCAGAGGATGGTCCATTGTGAGTGCATCTTCGGAGAGAGAGAGAGAGAGAGAGAGAGAGAGAGAGAGAGAGAGAGAGAGAGAGAGAGAGAGAGAGAGAATGTATTCATTTCCCTACAAGTACTTACAACGAAATTTTGTCCGAGATGAGTTAGTGCAAGGTGCTCACAGAGAGAGAGAGAGAGAGAGAGAGAGAGAGAGAGAGAGAGAGAGAGAGAGAGAGAGAGAGAGAGAGAGAGAGAGAAGGAAACACACCTATAAATACCAGCTGATATAGATATATGAATAGCTAATAACATATAAATCTCTCTGACCCCAGAGGGAAATGTGTTCTGAAGGGCTGAATGTCTCGGGTATCGACAACCTGCACTTTGGAATGAAAACATATGGCCAAGGTCTCTTTATTTCGACGGGGCGCCTATCTATTTAGGCAAATTGTAGTGAATTTATGAGACAAGGTACTCATCAGGTCTCCGTATGAGGGATGAGTATATAGTGGTTATGAGGGGGTTTGCAAACAGTGAGATGCAGAGGGAGTTGTCAGGGGGTTGGGATGATAGATGCTGCCTGGTTGTGTGTGTGTGTGAGTGAGAGAGAGAGAGAGAGAGAGAGAGAGAGAGAGAGAGAGAGAGAGAGAGAGAGAGAGAGAGAGAGAGAGAGAGCACATACCTCCATTCACTTCCCATTTTAATAACTGATATGTAAACAGAATAATCGAGCTTGGGTACACCTATGGAACTGTGATGGAATGATCCGCTACACCACATAGCGACACTGTCCTTCGTGCTGGTAGAACTCAATAAAGCTCCACTTGTTGTGTCGCCTACTTCACACAATGCGTCCACTCTCACTCGAAATTGGAAACATTTCATCTTCCTTTATCTAACGATCTAAAACTACAAAAGTCTAGACCTTAAATCAACAGTTCGGCAAACCAGTACCATGTCTTCAATTAGTTCAACAGTGCTCATTAAATACCTCCAGCCATTCACCTGCCCTAGCAATGCAGTGCCTATAGACAACCTCCTCACTACTCGCTGCTATCATTAATGACCTCATTCTCTCTCTTAACTATCGGGTGTGACGACCCTACATGTCATCAATCACCTTGGCGCCCTTCGCTGACAGCCGTTCCCACTGCTTAATTACGTGGTGAGGGAGTCAAGCTTCCAGTTAATGCTTTACCTCCCTCTATGGTTTGGTTTGCCATCCAACTACTTCGGGGAAAAGCCCAAGTCTTTATGCGATATCGTCTAACAAGCCTACGATAACAACTGCTAATTCGGTCGAAAGCTCAATCATTCCTGGCTGCAATCATGTGTCCACTCGGCTGACTAAACCTTACTAACAACCACCCAGTGTTAAGGTTGTTTCTAGTTGCTCGCAGACGTCTGTGTTCTAACAACCATTAACCTTAATGACCTAAAGATGGCCTCCCTGCTCCATCCACCCCCCTGGGTGACCCTTACACCATGTCTCGCCATCAACCATGATTTTACTCAACCTCTCAACCAACTGACTACCGTATCCAATTCTCCGGAGAAACCACTGAACTACCTCTCTGCGGTAACCACCATCGCAGGCAACAGTTCAGATAACCTTTACCACAATCATCCCTCTGGCTAATCACCTAACTGGCTCATTTAACAAGAACCGCTCGCCCGTCCCTCAAACTATTCCAACTGCTTATGGCACTTAGCATAATTGCTGGGTACAGGCAACACGGCTTATTAACTAAGTGGCGAGTTTCGGGCCCATGCAAAGTGGGTGTCCAAAATCACAGCTCGGCACGCACGCTCGATGTTCCAAATTGCCGTAATGAGACCCCTGTGTTCGAAGCAGAGACGTTTCACGCAAGTATCAAAGATATGAAGTTATTCCTTCGTACGATATCAGTCAGTGACTGTAAAGTATATTTGTATTTACCAATCTTCTGCTTCGAAGTCGACGGGACACTGTCGAGGAGAGCCCAGCAACTGTTATTCAAATTCATGCGAATGGGATATAATTTCTTTCTATTCCCGAATTCACAGATTAGAATGTTACCTTTTGTTTGCCAATCTGGCTTACAGTTGGGATACCACATCTTGACACATCCATTTGTTTGAAGTATTGTACCTTCTCTCTCTCTCTCTCTCTCTCTCTCTCTCTCTCTCTCTCTCTCTCTCTCTCTCTCTCTCTCTCTCCACAGCCATCTGTAGATAACGTTGAGATGAGAAGCCCTGTATCTCTGAGACATCATACCTTCACCCAAGCATTGGTTCGAAACATCATTCCCTTCATAAGACTAAATAAGTGTTCGAAACATCTTTTCTTCACCTAGACATCCTAGACATAAAGCTCCAAAGCTCATTCCCTTGCTTGAAAAATCTTCCCTTCATTTATCAATCTGTTCGAAACATATTTTCTCCACCTACATAAACGTTCGAAACATCATTCTTTTACCGAACCATTATTCCTTTAGCAGGCCAACAGTTCCAAGCATCATTCCTCCATCAATCGATCTGTTAGAAGAATCATTCCTCCATCCATCGATCTGTTCGAAGCATCCATCATTCCTCCATCCATCGATCTGTTCGAAGCCTCATTCTTCCATCCATCGATCTGTTCGAAGCATCATTCTTCCATCCATCGATCTGTTCGAAGCATCATTCCTCCATCCATCGATCTGTTCGAAGCATCATTCTTTCGCTCAGTGGTGTGCATGAAAAAAAAAAAAATCAAACCTTTCAACCAACGATGCTTGAACCGCTGCTCACAAAGAGAGGCAGCAGCATCTCTCTGGCCGAAGTATCACACCTTTGCCCAACCGTCCGTCCGGAATAACCCTCAATTGTACACACGTTTATGTTGATAATTCCACTCCTTCACGCAATATATATGATTTTTTTTTTTTCTCTCTAAACGCTGCGGTGCAGGAATGCAGCCGTTTAACGCTACAACCCCGCACGCACTCTCCTGTTTTACGACACCCACGCACGCAAACCCGTTGCACGGAGCCACACCTTGCACGCACGTGTGCATTGAACATTTCTTAACCTTTCCTTCATTCCCACCTCGCACGCGAGTGTGCATTTAGAAAATTCAAATATTTTGAACAATTACATTTTGAGGCTTGTCACACAATCGTGTGGCCATGAAAGCAATTAAATATTCCTTGAAATACAAGTTCCCCCCCACCCCCACCCTTGCAAAAAATAATCACTCACACCAAAATCCTCCCCTTAAATAAAATTTCACAACTTCTGTTCGATGTTCGGAGGCGATAAAGTTTAACTTTTAAATTTCAATGGAGGATATATTTTTCACTGGGTGTTGAGCAGTCCAAAGGAAACGCCGCCCGTCAACCCACACGATAGAATAATAATCATGGAAATGAAACGAAGCGGTGTATGCGAGCGAGGTCAGTCTTGGAGATCTGATTGAAAAGTATTTCGGGATAATCTTCGCCTGCACGTTGGGTGTGTGTGTCTATTCCCTTGTATGATTACTGACTTTTAATCACTTCTTTGTACAGTGTTTGGGGGAAGAATTCTACACACTTTTTGGTCACCATTTCTTAAATTCTCTTTACCTCTACAACAAGATTTTGCCATTTGGGTAAGGCTAGCGCGTAGCGCTCATCACAGAAGAGTTTCAAGTCACAAATAGCGTTTCATATGAGGTTAGCTTACAAACTGTCGAGTGTTAAGTGTAAGATGTAGCAAGTGTGTTTGTGGGGTCAGATGTCAACAATGTGTGTATGTATGGTTTTTGTGTGTAGGTAAAGATATGTAAATTTATGCATACTGTGTGTTCATGTATATGTATGTGCCCTTCAGCGTACATGTATGTGGGTGTGTCTTTGTGTGTGTGTGTGTGTGTGTGTGTGTGTGTGTGTGTGTGTGTGTGTGTGTGTGTGTGTGTGTGTGTGTGTTTCTTAGTGAATATGTCCATTCAGCTGTAAGTGTCTGTGTATGTATGTACATGTCTAAGAGTATATAGGTATATGTATGAGTGAATCTACATACATTCGTATATGTATGTATGTGTCTACGGGAGTATGTGCGCTTGCAAGCTCGAGTGACGACATACACGTCCACCGCGGGAGAGAGAGAGAGAGAGAGAGAGAGAGAGAGAGAGAGAGAGAGAGAGAGAGAGAGAGAGAGAGAGAGAGAGAGGGTCATTATGCAAATGAGATTGCAAGCATACATAACCAGGTGTGTAGGTGTTCAGACACGTATGACTATACACCCGCGTCACGTATATCTTCCATACTTGCCAAATACATGAACGTCACACAATAAACTAAATTCTGCGTCAAATAAATTACAAAGTCCTTTTCTTCAGGTTTTAAGTATGTACGATACTGTACTGTGCATTCTTTACGATGTGCAGTCTCTAGTGTTATGATTTGCACTCTAAAATGCAGAATGCCTTTACATATTCCATATGTGGCGAGGTGGCGATGGGAATGAATAAAGACAGACAGTGTGAATTGTGTGCATGGGTATATATGTATGTGTCTGTGTATGTATATATATGTGTACATTGAGATGTATAGGTATGTATATTTGCGTGTGTGGACGTGTATGTATATACATGTGTATGGGGGTGGGTTGGGCCATTTCTTTCGTCTGTTTCCTTGCGCTACCTCGCAAACGCGGGAGACAGCGACAAAGCAAAATAAATATAATAATAAATATATATATATATATATATATATATATATATATATATATATATATATATATATATATATAACTTTTCCTGATAATTAGATGTGATCTTCGCGTTTTCAGTGGGATTTATCTGTAATCTCCAGCTAATCTCCCTCGTGTAAAGATATGATAAATGCCTCATACCAGAGATTAATAATTTGAATATTGTCATCAAATATGTTGCCTGTACATAAAAAGTTCGATACCAAATTCTTTTCATAAAAATATTTCCTGTAATTACCATACTAGCTCACCTGAAATCCCTATCACTCCCTGTCGTGATCCAAATAAGGAGTAATCCTGATTCAGTTAAGGAGCAACGGATTTAAGTAAACTTAAAACAACTTTATCTCTATCATTCCATTATACCAACGCAACACCTCATAAATCCCTGATCATCCCTTAGACTTCCTACTGATACACGCAAATCCCTTTTTAAGTATCTCATAAAAAATTGATCCATGAACAATACTCTTTAAATTATCTAATAACCATCCTAATAATCTAGTAATCCCGATCACTAAATCAACCCTCAGGGTCCTCATAATTCAACTATATGTTCACTGAACTCCATCTCATTCTTTATAATCTATGACTATCCTTTACATTCCGCTTTCATATCACTCATTATTCCAGTAGATTCTCATGAATCCGCTATTACCTTTGAATCCCTTCCCCCTTAATCCTTCATGCAATCCCAGTCAGTAATCCTGGAGTTGCATCTTCATCTTCTCCTCACACCCTTGGGACAATAGTGTGGCCCTGGCAGGTTCCCTTACGGACGCGCGCACCACTGAACTGTGTGAGATGTTCACGACCTTGTTTGATCTTTTTTTTTTTTTTCTTCCCTCACTTCGCGGGCTTGCCTACCATCCTGACCCAAGACAATGGTATCTTGTAAATCACTCGGCAAGGAGGTCTCTCTCTCTCTCTCTCTCTCTCTCTCTCTCTCTCTCTCTCTCTCTCTCTCTCTCTCTCTCTCCCCTGCAGCGCTCTTGCTCTCACTCCAGATCACATAAACAAAAGAGGGGGAATTTGCATATGTAAACGCTTTGTCCCCAGCCAGAAGCTGGGGGTGTGGATGTTCGCTTTCCCCCCGAAGCACGCGGGGGGGGGGGGGGGGGAGACCCACACCTCCCCTAGCCCACACACGACGGGCAGCCACAGCAGGCTCTCTCTCTCTCTCTCTCTCTCTCTCTCTCTCTCTCTCTCTCTCTCTCTCTCTCTCTCTTACGGGCTAACCCAATCTATCAATGGTTGAGTCTCGTCGTCAAGCACTCGTGGGTATATACGGGCACTATCCCCTTGAAATACCAAGACAAAATCATTTTGGCTGTGAGCGCTACGCGTTAGTCCGGTCATATTTTTGGGCAGAATCTCATCGCAGGTACTCGTAAGCAGCGAGGCACTCAATGCCTGGCTGCTTACCTATCTGTACTGCGCCACGAGGGATTCTTGTATTCGTGGGGCTCCCATCTATTGAATGTTCTCCACTATCATGAACATTCTCTACTCTGTGTGTGTGTGTGTGTGTGTGTGTGACATGAATATCTTCAAAAATCTATATTTTATCTTATCCCTAATCAATCACCTCTCACATCCGTACAGGAATTCACAAGACAGGAAAGAGCGGAGTGCACCTTAGGAAAACGACATTCCCATTTTCCGTGACTGGGGATTCCGATGCTTCGAAGAGAGTGATCATGGCCGGGAATGGGCCTTAGGTATTGATCGGTCACACCTGTTGAGCCAGGCCGGGGAAAGTGCACGTGAAACGGCATGTTTTCCGTCCTTATGGAGATAAACATACAGGCAGGTAAAGGTAGGTATGTAATAAGTGAGTAGGTAAACAGACAGATACGTAGGAAGAGAGAGACAAGACAATTGAAGCTAGTGAACCGAACGAACCTCTATCCGAACCAACTTAAATGAACCCCAGCCTCCTTCCGATCAGACATACACATACACAGCCACCTCGAATCCTCGTTTCAAAACTCGCCGACGAGACGGGGTCGAACTTCAGCGACAAACGAACCGAGAAGTTCCCCCATCGTCTGGCGAACCGTGGAAAGATCCTGCCTCTCGTCCTCTCCCCAACACCAAGTCCCGGACGTGTTCTTCATCAGTTCACTGAAGCCAGTGCGCTGGAGATGGGGCAGCAAAACAAGAATCGTACTCGTGTATAGTTCAAGTTGCTAATGCCAAATTTTTAGGCAAAGAATTAGGTGTCGACCTATATATGGGCAACAGTTTCGTTAGGTTGAAATCCGTGCATGATGGGAAGGCCTAGGAGCAACATTTAGCTTCAGTAATGAAAAGATATTTACCAGATACTGCCAGTAAAGAATGAAATGTAAAATATGTACCAATTACTAATTAAAAGTAACGTAACACTGTATTATATACAAACTTGTCACATTTCTGGAAAATAAGAAGCAAGACAGTAAGAGTATAAACACAATTTCAAAGAACGGTAATATTAAAGTCTGATTACGAAAGGCCGATGCAAAAGGCAAAGCCTTTGCGACCAGGGTTCCGCCGTATCAGCTAGACGGTCCGTGTTTTTCGAATCGTTTTCAGTTAAAAAAAATGTTACATCACAAGTATATTTCACCTTAACTGTGCCTGGACGAACATATCCTCAGAAATAAATGATAGTTTTGCTGGAACGTGAAGTATTGCAAAGTAAAATAAGATAAAATACACGTCGAAAACAAAAGACTTTACCTAACCTTCAGATGTTCAATGATTTTACTCGTTACTTTAATAATTTTAGGTTTAAACACTTGTTATATTACAATGATATTCTATTCATAGTTTGGTATAATACATTAACGGAAAAGTAACATTTTTACTGAAATGACGTAGGTATTACAGTGGAAAGTGGGATAAAATCATAACAAAAACTATCGACTCTCACTTTCTTTCTTGTTCAAAAGATGTTACCTAATGGCTTCTCGAATGATTTTCAGTTGAAAAAAAAAATTGTACTAAACAATTTTCTATCCTAATCTCTTTCTATCCTATCTCTTTTTCTCTTTCCTTCCTTTCTTCCTCTCTTTTTAGCTTTCTGTCTCTCCCTCCCATTTTAAACAAAACCAATGAATAATTTTTACTCAACATACATAACAAATACGCACAGCACATAACTGTACACTAAGCCAAAAAAAATCATCACAACATTAATCAATTTATCAATACATTAATGTTGATATTCATTATCTAATATTTTTCACCGCATCTCCGTAATGCAAGCCGGCGTTAATCTCCTATAAGCTTACCGCCATATTCGTACGTCTTATCTTCCCTTCCTTTATCATCTAACCTTAGCCTCTGTAGCTGGGAGGAGTTTGAATGTGTAATTAAGTCACTCCCCAATATTATGATTTTTTGGTGCCTCATTTTGCTGTCAGGAGATCCCGTGATAAGATTTGATTACCCTGCTCTGACGACTACCCGACCAAAAAGAGTAAAAAGAAAAAAAAGGAGAAAAAAAAAGAGTGAGAGGAGATAGTCCACATGTATCGACGTCTTGCCTCAAAATATCTCCACATCTTAATCACTTCTATGTAGCGTCCATTAAATCCAGATTGCAAATTTTATATTACCCATAAAGCGTTCTCACAGACCTGGACCTTATATATATATACAATTTTTTCCCCCTAGGATGGGTAGTGGAGGAGTGTATATTAATAGGGGGTTGCCGATTATCATTTTACGACGGACGGGTTTTGGGGGTTTGCGTTGGAGCACGACCTGCGAGGACCTGGGCTGGTGTAGGCCCGGGCCACGGGGGCCACACTGTGTGGACTATTGGTCCGCCTGAAGGAAGTACAGCAGAAGGTGGAGGAGGAGGAGGGCGCCGCCTTAAGCGAGGTCTTCTGTATTGGTCTCCTTCGTCGCCGTCTTCGTTGCCTTCCTCCTCTTCTTCTTATGTTAACATACCTAATTTATCACCATTACCATATCCTCCTCTCTTTCCTTTTCTTCTTCGTCTTCTGTTACTAGTTTATCATTATTACCATACACTCCTCCTTTTTCCTTCTCTTCTTTTTACCCATTATCATTCTCATCTTAGTCATCATTTTCTTCTCCTTCACCAACATTTCCTCTCTGCTTCCTCTTCATCACTACCACCGCGATCGCTCGCCTCCCTCCCCATTTGGTTGTACAACACAGCATTATATAGTCTCCCTTCCAATCTACCCATTCATCTCGTCATATTACCCTCCCTTGTCCTGGGCCAAGACCTCCGCAGTGTCAACATCTCTGAGTTACCTGTGTGCCTTCTAACTTCTACCACATTACTAATCAGTGAGCTTCTGATATCTTCTGATATCTTACTTTGTCGTTGTCTCCCGCGTTAGCGAGGTAGCGCATGGAAACAGACGAAAGAATGACCCATCCCACCCACATACACGTCCACACACGCACATATACATACCTATACATTTCAACGGATACATATATATACATACACAGACATATACATATATACACATGTACATAATTCATACTTGCTGCCTTTATTCATTCCCGTCGACACCCCGCCACACATGAAATGACAATCCCCTCCCCCCCGCGTACGCGCGAGGTAGCGCTAGGAAAAGACAACAAAGGCCACATTCGTTCACACTCAATCTCTAGCTGTCCTATATATATTACAAGTGCACATTGAAAAACAAGTATGAAAGCATATATGTATGCATGTATGTATGTATGTATGTATGTATGTATGCTGTTAGATCTAATGGCTATTGACGGGAAGATGTCGATTCCCAGCCTTCACAACCACTCGCGTCATAGACAATCGTTACATAAAACCTCCTCGTGCCAACAGCTTTATTAAGCACATAAACATCCTGGGAATGACTACCTCTGTCATTAGGGCAATCTAGACCAAATACATTTAAATGAATTCCACCAATCTAAACAGATTGTAAGTGGCATGTAAGTTATGACTGGATGGGCTGGAAATTCATTTACGTTTACGATACAAGCGTCAGATGGTGCGGCGGTAAATCCTCTAAACATCCAGAGGGAAATTAAGACAACAGAGGGATCTTCTGGAACCGAACGAACCTCTGTGTGAATGAGCCAGTAAGGTGCTTCCAGAACCTCTTCCAGCGGAGGGAGGTGCGGGTCACCTGGAAATGTGCCAGCATGGAACTCTGTAACATGCCGGTCCCACTCCACCGCCTGGTCGCACCCCCTATGCGAATGGGTCAGTCACAAGGAACCAAGTGTAGTCTATGGTTGCCGGAGTCAGTGTCGGAGTGGTCTGTGGCCGATGGAGACTGACCGAGGATGGTCTCTTGAGTGTTAGAGGTAAATGTGGTCTTTGATTAAGCAAGACCGAACGCTGTGTCTGACTGCTCAACCGAGAACATTCTTGGTCTCTGAGACTGCTAAAGTCAAGACTGAAATCAGTGCCTGACGACTGAAGCCAGACCGAACGTGGTTCGACTACCAGAGGTGGACCAGGCGCGGTCTTTGAGTGCAGGATCTCCAGACCCGATATGGTCTGTTACTTCTTAAGCCTGACCGAACTTGGTCTCTTAACTGCTATAGCCAGACTGGTCGTGGTCTCCGCTTTACCTGGAAACTAGAGAAACAATCTGTGTTCAGGCCATTCGTTACTCTCCCTCTACTGGCTTACAGCTTCAGATTTCCGCTAATTTCGTCGATGCATTGCGAGTGAAAGGAGTCACACCTACATTCACTAAGCCAAAGAAGACACTGTGTTCGTAAATTCACAGCTATAAACTACAAATATCTGTAAAGACAAAAAAAAAAAAATTGCTTTTGGACATTTAGAAGTCTATACTTTCTACATCTATCAATACTGTATCTTTCCTCCGCTCACTGTTTTAGTTTAAAACATATAAATCATCAATTTTCCTGTAACGTTATTTCGTTTGATATGCTTGAGAGCATTCCCTGCGGATGAGGCTTCGTCACCTATAAGGCTATCTTGACCAAGGCCAAACACTCGGTGCGGGGTGTCCCCTCCTCACACTCAATGCCCTACGTAGAGAGATCGAGGCAGACTCCACCCAGATCTCTGAAGTAGTGAAAATCACTGTAGAACAGTAGAACACGAGGAAGGTGCAAGACGTTACCCCCCACGTACCGAGAGGTAGGTAGTCCACGCCCCCGCCCCCTGACAGAAATGATCGCGCTAGAGATGAAGGCACACCAGCAATTTAAGGGAAATTATCATATAACATCTTGACTACCATCGGATCTCGGCTGACGGCTTCAAGATGGATGAATGCGCCGGTAACGCAACGGCTGGCCAGTTGCTCCCCGACTTCCGTTCCATTATAGATCTTCATCTCTATATGGAACTGTTTGACTGCATCGATGGATTTTTCGAAGTCAGCCACAGTATATCAATTTTCCTACTGATGACGATCGGTTCTTGATGCAACAGATGAATAACAGCATCTCAAGTCAGTACAGACACGGTACACAGACGACTGACAACTCCTCAGCGACGGTAAAACTCCTGGTGACCTCTCTCTCTCTCTCTCTCTCTCTCTCTCTCTCTCTCTCTCTCTCTCTCTCTCTCTCTCTCTACGAGCTGTGGTCCATGTCAGCTCTCTGTCAGACGCAAAATCCCTCTTCTGGGATGAAGTCATTTTGAGAGGCGTCCTGGATACTGGGGGGTCTGGTCAGCGGACAAGGCGTGGTGGATACAAGAAATAAATCCACAATTACAGAGATGAGGAAGAATACCTCATCAACTGAGTCTTCCAGGGGCGCCTGGAATTCCACCCAAGGGTACGGGAGTCAACGGTAGTAAGTACCCTTCTCCCACCAGCAGGAACACCCTTATATGAACACCATCCACAAAAACTTTCTATATTCCAGCCGTTGCTTCGATCGGGACGGAGAGCCACCCGACTACGAGGCTATTACGAGGAGAACAAATCCCATTACTTATGCGGGAAAAAAAAAAGAAAAAGAAGGAAGAAATCTTCCTGACGAGATAAGTGGTTTGTTCATCATCTTGTTGAGAGGCCATAGTCAGCACTCTCATGTAAGAGAAAAATACTTCTTTCTCTTCTCTCTCTCTCTCTCTCTCTCTCTCTCTCTCTCTCTCTCTCTCTCTCTCTCTCTCTCTCTATCTATCTATCTATCTATCTATCTATCTATCTATTTTTTCTATCATCTGCTTGTCTAGCGAACAGGAGGAAGAGAGCAACGGAGGCAAAAATAATACCTCCTTCATATTTACTCCAACTCTCCATGTCTTCCCTCCAACCTCCTTGTCCACCACGCAACAGCCAGGCTGGGTAGAACCAGCCTTCCAGGCTTCCTTCGTCCTGTGACTGCGTCTTGCTCTGCCTTTGTCAGCCTTTTAGCCTGGGACCACCTTTCCCCTCAGTTGCCTTCGCTGTGCAAGGAACACCTGCCCGCAGCTTTTTGTCCTCCTACGACGACGGATCGTCTCCACAGGTAAATGATTACTTGTCCCCCTAGATTACACATGGGGTTTTTGACCTTAATTCTGGTGTCCTTTTGAACTCGACCTTTGCCCGTATCCTGATGTCTCTGCCTATTTCCTTCTATCTATCGGTCTATCCACTTGCATTCACATGTTCTCTCTTCGTGTCAGCCTTCTCATCAGACAAATCTGTCTGTCTTCTTAGACATTTAGTCGTTTCACAATCCACAGTATCATTAATACATACATACGTACATGAATCAATTATATATATATATATATATATATATATATATATATATATATATATATATATATATATATATATATATATATATATATCAGGTGCTTAAGAGTCTCGCATGTATTCCTTCCTTATATTACCGATCAGGGTCGATCAACAAAGCTATCTTAGTCAACTCCGGTCCCTCAAATATATCCTCGCTCCACCAGCTACATGAGTATCTACTTAATATCAAAACGAACCGCAGAAATAATGAGTAAAATGAGTCGTAGAATATATAAGCACTGCATTCCTGCGAATAATTAGCTGCATTGATTATGATAACCTAATGAGTTTATGCAAATTTTCAGACTTTTGCGAGAAGAGAGAATTTCCATGATACGTTTGTTGGCAAACTTGCACAATGAAACGTATTTTGTCTGAGAGTGAAATCCTGTGTTGTATGTTTCGTTCATGAAAGACTGAGGGCGACACTGTTAAGTAACGCTTAGAAGTTTGAGAGCAAGAACTCTTTAGGATATTAGCACTCAAGGTGAGCGGTCTAATCTTTAAATATCACTTGGATTCGAGGCGGATTCTCTAATCTCTTAAATATCGCGGCACATGTATATAGTATACTTGCAACGTAAATTTAGAAATTCAGAGGCTGACACCAGCTGCTGAATGAATGTCTGAGACGAATGGTGGTAGTGTTGTCAGGTAATACCGTTATTTTCGAGCGATGGTGGCAGGGTTGTAAGGTCTTCGCCAGAGAGTTGGCTGACTGGTAAGGTCCACAGGCTTTAAATTTGTAACAGTTCCGTTGGACTGTACGCCGGGCTCGTGATATCAACGGCATTATGTAGAGAAAGTCTCATACTTCTCTCGTGAAAAGATAACCACTGCTCTTAGGACTAATGAATCAAGGGACAAGCAGCATGGAAGGGGCGCAGAACTGCTGATAATGTGGTAATACACATTTGCTACATCGTCTTACCTAATATATAATTGCATTAAACCCTCAGAGGACCAAAGTAATACAGCACAATTTGGGGAACAAGAAACGAGTGCAAAAATGTGCTCGAGTTGATTACAAGACTCTGGGACTCGCCTTATCGAATGAATCAGCAACGAGAGAAAGCAATTAACCTATTTCAGCGCCTCGGCATAGCTCTCTCTCTCTCTCTCTCTCTCTCTCTCTCTCTACATTTTATACATATATACATATACATACACACACACACACACTATATATATATATAGTGAATGTTGGGGTGAAGAAGGTGGTGAGAGTAAGTGAGCTTGGGAAGGCATTTGGACGATTTTTGCAGGGAAAAAATGCAATTGAGTGGGAGAAGTATAAAAGAAAGAGACAGGAGGTCAAGAGAAAGGTGCAAGAGGTGAAAAAAAGGGCAAATGAGAGTTGGGGTGAGAGACTATCAGTAAATTTTAGGGAGAATAAAAAGATGTTCTGGAAGGAGGTAAATAGGGTGCGTAAGACAAGGGAGCAAATGGGAACTTCAGTGAAGGGCGTAAATGGGGAGGTGATAACAAGTAGTGGTGATGTGAGAAGGAGATGGAATGAGTATTTTGAAGGTTTGTTGAATGTGTCTGATGACAGAGTGGCAGATATAGGATGTTTGGGTCGAGGTGGTGTGCAAAGTGAGAGGGTTAGGGAAAATGATTTGGTAAACAGAGAAGAGGTAGTAAAAGCTTTGCGGAAGATGAAAGCCGGCAAGGCAGCAGGTTTGGATGGTATTGCAGTGGAATTTATTAAAAAAGGGGGTGACTGTATTGTTGACTGGTTGGTAAGGTTATTTAATGTATGTATGACTCATGGTGAGGTGCCTGAGGATTGGCGGAATGCGTGCATAGTGCCATTGTACAAAGGCAAAGGGGATAAGAGTGAGTGCTCAAATTACAGAGGTATAAGTTTGTTGAGTATTCCTGGTAAATTATATGGGAGAGTATTGATTGAGAGGGTGAAGGCATGTACAGAGCATCAGATTGGGGAAGAGCAGTGTGGTTTCAGAAGTGGTAGAGGATGTGTGGATCAGGTGTTTGCTTTGAAGAATGTATGTGAGAAATACTTAGAAAAGCAAATGGATTTGTATGTAGCATTTATGGATCTGGAGAAGGCTTATGATAGAGTTGATAGAGATGCTCTGTGGAAGGTATTAAGAATATATGGTGTGGGAGGCAAGTTGTTAGAAGCAGTGAAAAGTTTTTATCGAGGATGTAAGGCATGTGTACGTGTAGGAAGAGAGGAAAGTGATTGGTTCTCAGTGAATGTTGGTTTGCGGCAGGGGTGTGTGATGTCTCCATGGTTGTTTAATTTGTTTATGGATGGGGTTGTTAGGGAGGTAAATGCAAGAGTCTTGGAAAGAGGGGCAAGTATGAAGTCTGTTGGGGATGAGAGAGCTTGGGAAGTGAGTCAGTTGTTGTTCGCTGATGATACAGCGCTGGTGGCGGATTCATGTGAGAAACTGCAGAAGCTGGTGACGGAGTTTGGTAAAGTGTGTGGAAGAAGAAAGTTAAGAGTAAATGTGAATAAGAGCAAGGTTATTAGGTACAGTAGGGTTGAGGGTCAAGTCAATTGGGAGGTGAGTTTGAATGGAGAAAAACTGGAGGAAGTGAAGTGTTTTAGATATCTGGGAGTGGATCTGTCAGCGGATGGAACCATGGAAGCGGAAGTGGATCATAGGGTGGGGGAGGGGGCGAAAATTTTGGGAGCCTTGAAAAATGTGTGGAAGTCGAGAACATTATCCCGGAAAGCAAAAATGGGTATGTTTGAAGGAATAGTAGTTCCAACAATGTTGTATGGTTGCGAGGCGTGGGCTATGGATAGAGTTGTGCGCAGGAGGATGGATGTGCTGGAAATGAGATGTTTGAGGACAATGTGTGGTGTGAGGTGGTTTGATCGAGTAAGTAACGTAAGGGTAAGAGAGATGTGTGGAAATAAAAAGAGCGTGGTTGAGAGAGCAGAAGAGGGTGTTTTGAAATGGTTTGGGCACATGGAGAGAATGAGTGAGGAAAGATTGACCAAGAGGATATATGTGTCGGAGGTGGAGGGAACGAGGAGAAGAGGGAGACCAAATTGGAGGTGGAAAGATGGAGTGAAAAGGATTTTGTGTGATCGGGGCCTGAACATGCAGGAGGGTGAAAGGAGGGCAAGGAATAGAGTGAATTGGAGCGATGTGGTATACAGGGGTTGACGTGCTGTCAGTGGATTGAATCAAGGCATGTGAAGCGTCCGGGGTAAACCATGGAAAGCTGTGTAGGTATGTATATTTGCGTGTGTGGACGTGTGTATATACATGTGTATGGGGGTGGGTTGGGCCATTTCTTTCGTCTGTTTCCTTGCGCTACCTCGCAAACGCGGGAGACAGCGACAAAGTATAAAAAAAAAAAAAAAAAAAATATATATATATATATATATATATATATATATATATATATATATATATATATATATATATTCTCTAATTTTACACTCCATGCAATATATCTTTATGTAAGATACTTTTGCCTCTAAATGTATAATAGACAGAGTGTTGATAATATCGGGAGATGAGTTTCACTCCACCTGCTGTTTACAACTGTTCACACGAACACGAAATCATGTAAAGAGAGCCATATTCACCACAAAGGCCGCCCGGGCCAGTTCTGTATCTTCTGTAAACATGTGTTGGCGCAAGGTAAATATTATGAGGGGCCTTATGGCCAAGAGGAGGGAGGTATAGGGTACCCACAAGGATGGTAATTTCTTAAGTTTACCGCCATTACACGTCGTTCTTTTAGGGGCACAGCAAACAAAATACACCCAGAGATAAACTACACGCAATCACTTAAAGAAACTGCGAAAAGCTATTCCTCAGAGGGACGAGAGTCAAAGAATTATTATCCTTACTCTTACAGAAAACTTAAACCCATAACAATGTCGGATACCTGTACATTTTCTTCGTAGAGAAAAAAAAATTATGTATATATAAATTTACAAAATATTTGTGTGAGCCAGAGAGTTGGGGACTCAGCGCAAATGATAGTCCCGAGGAACGGTCGCTGGGGGGTCGAGTCAGCAAGCCTTTATATATGAGACTCTGGGTTCCAGTAAGGGCTGGAGAGGGAGGGGGAAGGGGGGGAGGTTCACAAATTATCCTCCATACACCGGCTCAACATTAATGATTCGCCAGTCAAGTTGCCCTACGCTGGGCAGGGGATTTAAAGCCCATGTTATGGTGGTTGTGGGCGTGTGGGGGAGCCGGGACACTGACTTTTGGCGGGTGAACGGACCTTGGCGCTCATAACGCCGCGTCGTGGGGTGTGAGTGATCTTTCTGTCTTTATAATCGCCATCCACGACGAGGAAATTTGATTACTCTGTTTCTGAAACAGTAATAAGACTTGATGTTTGGTATGTGGGTCTGATTAGTGAGTGAGGATGTCTAAAGTGCTACAGGAGGGCATATATATATATATATATATATATATATATATATATATATATATATATATATATATATATATATATATATATATCCTGCCTAGACCGTAGGTTTATTTCACTTATGTTTTCCTTGTTTCTTACTCTTTATCTGATTTCTTATTTTCTTGAGAAAAGATATCCCGTTCAGATCTTACTTGGCACAGCCAACCACTACGCCCCACTGTGCCAGAAAGTGTCTTAGAAAATACCTCGTAAACCACGAGGTACATTGTAACTTTTTTCTTTTATCATATTTTGCATCTTGTAGTTAATCTGCACGTCCGCCTTCACCAATATTCACTGATAATCCATGGCAGCAGGAACAATAAATGATAACTTTATAAAGACCAGTGAATTCATATCTGTTCTTACTGGTTATTAGACCAGTGAATTCATATCTGTTCTTACTGGTTATCAAGTGATATATATCAACAAATCATCTACCTTCGATTCCCCTTAGATATATGATATACAATAACTTCAGACTATTAATGAGTAAGATCTAACGTTATAGTTGATACGACTAGTGGTCCATGACAAATATCTTTATTGCACTGATTTGCATACCGCTTGAATATTTCCCTTGACGTGAAAAAATTTATTACACACTGAAGGAAAGTCCTGTACGATTCAAATCTCAGTTACGATTTACTTAAGATTATCAATTACGATTGTGATATGGTGAATTTTATCTTAAGAAAGATTAATTCTGTACTTGAAGGGCAATAAAATGAATAATGATGAGGATAATGATGATAATAATGATGATTATAGTAATAATAATGATGATAATAAGAATAACTGAAAAGAACCACTTGTACAAGTTGAACTTCTTCCATCTCTGTTTTTCAGAAGAGTTAATACATTTCCTAAATCTATACCACGAAATCAGACTTCGAAAGGGGAAAGGAAGGGAGAGAGAAAATCATGCAGAGACAAGAGAACCATTTACATCAAAGATTCTTGCATTACACCCTAAAACCGACGCTGCAAACAAACCAAGTCTGGGTGACGCATAGGGCGATACATCATCCGCCACATTTTCACGCACATTACACAAATTGTTAGTCTTCAGTCCAAATGGCCACAAAAAAAAAAAACGGCCTTCATGCATCATCTACTGATGGTACTCGATGGCACGAGTGACGGAGGTAGATCGAGGATCCCAATGACCAAAGTAAATAAGAAAAAAAAGATTAAGCTTAAACCACAACTAAACACCTTTTAGAGAGTTCAGCGCTCAAGCTATATAAAAAAAAAAGATACAGCTAAACCAGAAGAAGCTGTTCTATCGAGGCATAAAGCTATGAGAAGTGTATGACCTCAACCATCGGAAAATGGAGGGTATTGGCTGCAGAAGACGATTGCAATAAAATGCTGATATTGCTTTTAGATTCATAAAAACGTGTTTTACTTATGTTAAAGCCACCACTAGGTCAATATACATGACTTAAAACCCCTATTCCAACATAACGCATCGAAATACTCTATACCTATAAACCGCATAAACAATATATCAAGATAAACCCCAAACAAAGTGAAAAAATAAAACTTAAACCCAACTAGAAAAAACTATTAGAAAAAAGAGTGGGCTCAAGCGACCATAAGACCCCTATGGTCTTCACAGTCCCAGTGGTCTTCTGTTGTCGTCCTCACGATGGTCCGTCACGGACCTTCCCCTAAGTATTCCTTTGATTCACTTCCTCTCCTTTATCTCCCCCTAGTAAACCGCCTTTGCCAATACTGGGGATACTGTATCGTAATCACACACCCTGTTAAGTTTATGCGGCTGGCGATCGTTCGATAACTTTAATTTCGTCCTTCAAAGTTAAACTGTCTAATAAAAGTTTGCTAAGGAATTCATCGGTTAACTTGGCGATAAATCTATCAAGACATGTCCCAGAGTGCGCTGGGCTCATCTGATTTATGGACACTGTTAGATCTTTTCAAAGGATATAGCGAATTTCACTCAACCTTTAATTCCTAAAGCTTACCTACTTCAAATGCAACTAATAATATCGAGATACGAACCCAGGTGAAGCGACAATTTTAGATCTCCTTGAGAGATCTATCAACCAGACTGAATCTCTGATTCTTACAACTTGTCAGCTCGACACCCATAATGCTCTCCAAGAAACGAGTCTCTGTCTTCGGGCTTCGATGGCAGCAACCTTTATGGACATACGAATTTTCAGGACTCTTGCGATAGCTTTAGTGGGGGGCGGCGGGCGAGTCCATTCACCTATCTGCTGTTTATGGACGGACTCTTTTATACGCTCGCCCGAACTTAGTCCTACATGCCTCTATCGTGCGCATATAACCCCTCCCATCCCCTACTCCCCCCACACAACGTCCCGCTGGTCTATGATGTGAGCCTATACAATAGGAGACTCCGGGAGATTAACATTAATTACGGGTTGGATGGCGACACTGTGAACCGACTCACCAGGTTAGAGGCTGTATAGCCTCCCACGCAGGGTAATTAAGCATCATTATGAGGCCAGATAGCGCTTTCCTACCTACATTCACCCTCTCGTAAATACGATCATAAAGCCAGGCCCACGTGATCTTCCTGCTGACAGGATCATGTACTCGCCAGAGGAGAAAGAAGGGAGAAAAGACTAGGGAGATAGAGGGAAAGAAAATGGGAAGGCAGGTTGTTAAGAGAGTGTTTCAGGGAGAGGAGATTGTAGGGAAGGAGTCTTGCGAGTAAAGAGGGAAGAACTAGAAAAAGAATAAGGGAGATAAAGGTGCCTAAGGAAGAGGATGATATGGGGAGGGAGACTTGGGAGTAAGAGAGGGAGGAACATGGAACCACAATGGGAGGGAGAGGAGTAAACGAGAATGTTTAGAGGAGAGGAGGGTGTAGGGAGAAATGAGGGTAAAAAAAAAAAAAAAGAGACAAAGAGGTGTTGGAAGGGAGAGAGGTTGACGTGAAGAAAAGAGGAGAGAGAGAGAGAGAGAGAGAGAGAGAGAGAGAGAGAGAGAGAGAGAGAGAGAGAGAGAGAGAATCTATGTTGAGAAGAAGGCAGACATATAAATAGGAATGGGAAAATGAAGGAGGAAACGATGGAAAAGAATGGAAGATAAGACGGTAAAACACTCAATACTACGATAAAAAAGAATAAAAGATGAGACATCAAATGAGAGAAAACTTCCAAAAGACGAAAAGCACAGACGCAAAACACAGGTTAAACAAGAAAAAAAAAATGTGGTGATTAATTTTCTCATATTTTTCGTAGAATTTTTATGATTAATCACTTGCTTTAAGCATTTGCTCATCATGGAACTTAATATTACACCCCCAAAATGGTCATGTGATGTTGGTCGAAAGAATCATCGGTCAAATGAATCTGAAACACACGTATACTCTATTGTATGATCCATTATATACACACGCGTACGCTGTTGTATGAACCATTATATACACACGTGTACACTGATGTAAAATCTATTATACAAACAATACCCTGTGGTACGATCTGTTTACATAGACTAGTGCATACCGTTTATGTGACCCATCATATACAAGTGTATGCTTCTAGTGTGATCCATTATACTACATAGCTGTTCATATGGGAGGAAATCCAGAAGCTTCAGCACAACAGAACAGTCACCCTGGCGAGTGTGGCATGTAAGCTACTGCAACAGGTTCTCAGAAACCAAACAGATGACTACGTTCAGAAGAGAAAGTATACCCACACGGGGGAAAGTACACCCACGTATACGACATCACGGCTTTAGGGAAAGGAGGGACATCATGTGTAACGAACCTCTGAGACTGCTACGAGAGAGTCAGCCCCATCTTACGACAAAAGAGAAGAGTGGGAGGTGAGTGTTTGTATCACGACTGTCTTGAAGGCATTTGACACTGTGCCACATAGGAGGTTGGTAAAGAGGCTAGATCTCGATGCAGCCAGAATCACGACGTAAACAGTTCTTCCAGAGGGTTCAAGGATAGCAACCACCAGCAGCCATAACAGAATATCAAGTAATGAAACTTGTTAGAAGGAATGTAAAGAAGTACTTTCGTCGCGTGAGAGTATTGGGCGCATGGCACACACTGAGTTACGAGAGAGCGAATGTGGAGAGCGTACAGAAGTTTCAAAGAATTGTATAATACAGAGAAATACAAAGGAATTCATACAGCAACAGAGCAGTGGGGTCCTTTCGAGGCTGTATATGACAACGGAAGATTATCAATAACTTTCTCTAACAGTAGAAAACGTTCAAAAAATTGGGCCCCACGAGTATAGAACTCCCTCCCAGTACAGTACAAGGAAGTAATTACCACTACGTAATTGCACAGGATACGATTTTCTTTTCAAAGATCATAAGATGTAAAACGATAATGTAGTCAAGTAAAAACATTTATTGTACATGGTGAGGAAAAAAAAGTATATATAATGGAGAGCCTTATATATGATAAAAAGCCTTATCTATGATTCATGGTGATCCTAAGGTTAATTCGCTCACGGCACGGTACTCCAGAGGGAAACATTAGAGATAGATGACCCAAATGAGAGGAACTCTACAGGATTACAACTTGAATACAAAACATATGTTCCTCCCGAAGAAGAGCGTGAGAGAACACGAGGAGAGAACATAGTACACGAAACACAGACAGGGGTCTTGAAGGAACATAACATAAAGAGGCGCGGGGGGGGCAGAGAAGAACATTGGTTATAATGATATAGAACATCAGACACACATGAAGATGCGGCGGGACATTCTATAGGGACGTTAATGTTGTGTGGACCCGATCCCCTGCTGTTTGAAGGGGCAAGTTGTGAGGGAGGAGGGTGGGAGGAAGATGTAGGAGAGGGGCCGGGAAAGAGGGAGGAGGGAGTGGAAGATGGAGTAGAGGGTGGGAGAAAGGGAGGGAGGACGGGGTGGATGAGAGATGGAAAGGTGTATAGAGAAATGTAGAAGGATTAATAATAATGAAGAAGAGGAGAGGAGGAAAAAAGGGGAATAAGTAAGAGGATATAAATGAGATATTGAAAGACACAATAGAAGGATGAAATAAAGTAGAAAAGAACGAATTTAGAGAATAAGAGATAATAACAGGATGGGAAACGTAGGTCAATACGTAATGGTGAGTGGAGGAGATGGAAAGTATGAAAGTCATACGAAATGAAAGCGTAATGATCAACGATGACAAGAGGCGAGAGCAAGAAAGGAAAGGAGGAAGAAGAGCCGAACGTGATGAGAGGTGAAAAGGTGTGGTGGTAGAAAGTCAACAGATGAATGTAAACCCGATAAGCTGGACATTCAGAACCAGAAGAAAGAAGGGAAAAAGAATGAAGATGATCAGATTAACGACATGGGGACATGAGGGGAGAGAAGTGAAGACGGGAGGAGGAGGAGTGAGAGAAATGAGAAAACAATAGGGAGAGAGAGAGAGAGAGAGAGAGAGAGAGAGAGAGAGAGAGAGAGAGAGAGAGAGAGAGAGAGAGGCGGCTCAAGGGGTCAGAGATCATGATGCATAAAAGCAGCCGTATATCTCACTTCTCATTAAGGTGATGGGCGCCCTACTGTTTACGGCAGCCTACCCTTCCCTTGCCCAAGCCTTACCTGGTCCACCATCCCCCCCCCCCCTTACCCACAGAGCTTATCCACCACCTAGCCCACTCCTACCTTCCAGCTCACCCTTACCCTACTTTAAACCTCCCCTAGCCTAAACCATACCCCTTCCTCTGCCTTTTCCACTCCTCACCCCCTTACCCCCTCCCCTACATTGATTCCCAGACTTCCATCCCTACCCAAAACCCATATCTTACCATAATTCCATCTATACAACTTACCCATCCTTACCTAGGCCCCGCACTCTTCTCCTGCCCTCCGTTCCACTGTGAACAGGTGAATCCGAAACCGCAGCTGACACTCGGCATGATCCTACCACCAGCCTCCACCCCATTCTCCTCAACTACCACCTACATCACCTCTCCTGTCATTTGGAAAAGCACCTTTTGCTTTACTATCCTGTCACCATCTATAGAGAATAGGAATTTAGGATACCATTACTGTCCTCCAGCAGATAACCTCGTCATAGATCACCAGGTCTTCCATTACCTGGGCCTTCCTATGTATTCCCCATGTACTCCCCAGTCCCCGCCACCAGGGGGGAGTTGTGCCAGCCGACCTTAAACCCATCGGGGCGAAGTTCACTCACGCAAACTAACCTCCAGAATCCCCAAACAGCCTTAGGATTCAGTACCTCTACAATCCTCCTTTTCTCAGCTCCGGACATGATCCAATATCCCTTACCGCTAAGCCGGCCTCCCTCCCTGAGTCTTTGATCCTGTCTCCTCCTCACTGACTCATGTCGCTCACACGGACAGATCCTTCGCTCACCGTCCGTTAAGCCGCGACTGATCTAAACACTACAGGAAAACGAGAGAGCGACGTTATCGAGATTCTCTGGGCATATAAGCCAAATCGGGAGCTACGGAGAGGAAAAAAATATATTGGTCTTGAAAGCAGAAAGGATATCTTTGACAGCTGGGAAGAAAGACAGACGCACAGACCGGCTGAGAGACAAACAAAGAATGCTTATAAGAACAAAAGACACTCTGGCACTACTGAATTCAGACAGCATGTGTTCGGTCAGCATCAGGGCTCTGCTGGTCAGCATCATAGCTCTACTGGTTGGCATGCTGGCACTGAACAAGTCAGCATCATCACACGGTAACTCAGAATATAAGCTGAATCGAAACAATCCTCTCATCACCGTCCTCTCTCTCTCTCTCTCTCTCTCTCTCTCTCTCTCTCTCTCTCTCTCTCTCTCTCTCTCTTACACACACACACACACACACACGCACACACACATACAAATCGTTTCCACTATACACAGTCCTACTGTCACAGCCTTGGCCCATACCTTCCAAGATGCCCACTTACCTCTAGCAGTTCAGTCACTGTTTCTAACAACTTTCTTCGCGATCTACCTCAATCTACCCCCTCAACAATACTATCACAGCTATTCACCACCATACATTCAACTACCATCCGTATGGTCATACCACATGAAAATTCTTTAGTCTATGAGAATCTAGCAATCCTACTCGCCACTCGCCAAACTCTCATACTATCATAAAACAGCCTCAGGCAATCCTTCTCACCACTCATTCTTTCCTCATCATACAGCCTCAATTAATCCTTCTCACCACTCATGCTTTCCTCATACTACAACCTCGAGTAATCCTTCTCACTACTCATGCTTTCCTTAAACTACAGCCTCAAGTAATCCTTCTCACCACTCATACTTTCCTCAAACTACAGACTCAAGTAATCCTTCTCACCACTCATGCTTTCCTCAAACTACAGACTCAAGTAATCCTTCTCACCACTCATGCTTTCCTCAAACTACAGACTCAAGTAATCCTCGCCATTCATGCACTCATGCTTTCTTCATACAGTCATACTCAGAGCAGCAGGTATCATAGTTTCAATCATTCTCTAATTGTGCAGGTATCTATACTGCTTACAAACCCACCGTTACCAAAACGAACCAACGCTTTACGTCCATGACAAAGACATGAAGCAAGTACGTCAAAGAAAAAAGGCTTATTGAACACGCTACACTTATTCTGCTTCCGTTAACCGAGGTTCTCAGAGTCACGACTGTTTTCTGTATCCTTGCATTATCATAGTCAACTTTTTTTTCCTGATTAACACTGTCAGCATCGCTTTTAATTACCTCACTTCCTCCACAGCTGCCCAATTTTTCCCAACTGCAACTAACAGTACATTTGAAATATACAGAAATCACTGTTCTCATCTGCATGGGCCTCAAATGTCGAGAGATACTCGCATAACTAAAAGCAACTTAAAAGTCGATGATTGAGTCGATTTCCTGTTACATCTCGTGCAGCTAGAGAGAGAGAGAGAGAGAGAGAGAGAGAGAGAGAGAGAGAGAGAGAGAGAGAGAGAGGAAAAGGGAGTAGGAAGAAACAATTCTGTGAATAAAATATGGAGGAAAGAGGGAAGAAAAGGGTGACAGGATGTACAGCTGATAAAGAGGGAGAGATTAATGTGCCCCTGCCTCATCGGAGGTCATCACTGGTCTGTTAGGAGACTTTAGTACCTAAAGGTCTATGACCTGAGACCTGTATGTAGGATCACAGCTTGCATGCAGGTAAGGGGAGGCGACCCTCCTTGCTCTATCACCTGAAACCCTGTCTGTCTGTCTTGATGTGGGATCTGATCTGGAAACCACATGCATACAACTACCTGAGGCTCTGTAAACCTCTGCATAAGGTCATCATCACAGGTCAGCCGTAGGTCACTTGGGTGACACGATTCTACAGTGGCTGACATCACATAGATAGCAGCACACGTCACTCAAGGCCATCTTGGGAACTAGGAATATGAGAGAGAGAGAGAGAGAGAGAGAGAGAGAGAGAGAGAGAGAGAGAGAGAGAGAGAGAGAGAGAGAGAGAGATCAGCTCCTCAGGTGTTTGCACACCTGACACTTAAAGGGTGACAGGTTTATAAGATGATGGAGACGTGAGAAAGAGGAGGAAGTTCCAAATCTTCGGTGTCCGAGGGAAGATGTCATAACGGTCAACCCTCGTGTGGTTGCGTTCCAGAAACACTACGGGAAGCAGCGATCAGACTTTAATACCTCCTAGGAGCCTTACACCCTCCATATCTACGTACGTTATCTCGTGTGGGGAGACTTCGGTGTCTATAATGACCTCTCTCTTTCTTCCCCTCCTGCAGGAGTACAGTGAATAAAGGTTCTTCTGGGGGGATTAATCATCCATTAGTCACATCATGGGAGAGGGGAGGATATTGATCATGATCATAATGGCCTCCACTGCGGCTGCGCAGAAGACAATTCGTTTTGGGGTGGGGCTCCCAAGGAAAAGGCTTTTCAAGAATTCACGGCAGGATCCTTCTGTGCCGGGTGACCTGTGATGGTGGTAATGCTTGGTGATTATTCTCACTGCTTGATCTGACCTCGCTTCGTGCTCTTGACGACTGTATAAATGGCTCTTATTAAACATCTCTTGTTCCTTTTCAGTCGACTTTGCTTCTCTTTTTACCTGTGTTTTTACCTTCCTCTTCTTATCCTCCTCCTCGTTCTTCTTCATTTTTCTTCTCCTTATCTTATTCTTTTCTCTTCTTTCCAGTCCGTTTCGTTACACTTACAACGCCAACACCTTACAGCTCTATATAACAAAGTACATTTCCTCTAATTCTGTGCCACGCTGTAAAACATATTTATCTGCACATTTGCATCGCTCGCTCCAAAGTTTCCCAATACCTCCGCCCCCACGGGGGAAACATTCATAGCACTGGTAGAAAAATACAAGCACTGAAGCTGATTTGCATATTGAATATCCTTCTTGAGTATCTTTCAGATGAAGGCAGAATTAGCAATGAACTGTTTGCCTGTCTGGCATTGTGTGTGTGTCTCTGTGTAAGTGTTTGTTTGGGTGACTCTGTGTGTGGCTTCGTGTGAATTTGTCTATATATTTATGTGAAGGAGCGACTGTGTGTGTGTGTGTGTGTGTGTGTGTGTGTGTGTGTGTGTGTGTGTGTGATTACTATTTGTGCGAAATTAACAATCATTATCATACACGTGAAAGTCTTCATCACTATTCGTTCACACAGTCACCACATGCGACCCCTTTGTCACTGCCAGTTCCCACCACCACCGCACCTAATGTCATCTCTTAAAGCCACCATGACCATCATACGTCCCTCTCACTATGACGAAAAACTCAACACCATCACTAAATGTCGCCTCCATCAACACACTGTTACTGCTGTTGCCACATAACACCATCATTCAACGACACCACCATCGCCCACCGAAGTCATCACTTTCGATGTATATCAACTGACTTATATTTCTATCTTGTATCTCCCCTGATGATGCGATTATTACACGAAAGAGCACTTGGGAACTTACCGTGTTTCATTTCCCAGTGGACTCACGAGAATAACATATAACTATATATATATATATATATATATATATATATATATATATATATATATATATATATATACAAAGAATTTTGAGTCTTGTGTCTGATGGGCTGATTGGATTAGTGTCTCCTGCTTTACGTGTGGATCAAAAGTGGGAGAGTGGGATGGTCACTCACAAGTGTAGGAATGAGAAGTGAGAGGTACAGGAAGGTGAGGGTTTAAAGTACAGTGAGAAGTAAGGGAGAGCGAAGGTAGAATGATCATTTTGCTGTATGATCAAAGTGAACCAATAAATAATCATGGAAATTAACGACGAAAGGGAGATATGGACGAAGATTCAACGATTCGGTGAGACTAGAATGAGAAGAAGTAAAGGAGGGAAGTAAAGGAAAGTCAATAGTATGGGACGAAGCGTAGAGGATGTAAGAAAGCGAGGAAAAAAAATATATGTAAAAAAAAAAAAACACAGTGTATGGTGAGTGACGTAAGATGTGGCAGATAAGATTTCCATCGACCAAGTGTTATTAACTTCGTTCCTTCAGCTGTACAAGGTGTAGCGAGGACCCTGCCCACGGTCAGGTGCGTGAATATTCATTTTGGAGAGGTCAGAAAGGTTCGTTGGAGGGTGGAGGAGTCTGGGTGGTGAAGAACGATTTGGAGGTCTGGTGGAGATGAGTTTCTGGGAGGGTAGTCGAGAGGAAGAAGTTGGGAAAGGGATGTTGGGATTTGATGTGTGGGAGGTACATGAGACAGGGAAACATGGGCGGATTCGAAATAACTTTTTTTTTCAGTAGGATGCATGTTTGGTGTACTGGTAACACTGTAGATCACCTGTCTCATGATTTGGTAACACTGTAGATCACCTGTCTCATGATTTGGTAACAATGAATCACCAAGGGGTATACCTTGGTAATACTGTGAGTTCAACTAAACCGAACCAATATGCGTATGATTTATGTGGAGAGCATTTATAAGATGGAGGAGGACCAGATGTAAGGAAAAGGAGGTTGAGTGTGATACAGTGAAAGAGAAGTAGGTGTCGAGAAGGAATATGTATGAAGTGATGGAGCCGACTGGTGGGCATATTGAAGGAAATGGGTATATACAGAGGGATAGGGGTATATGTGGTATATGTATATACATTGGGAGCCACTGTGTGATGAGAGATTATAAGCAAATATATATGGACAAGTATCCAAGTATCCAAGCATATATGAGGTAAATATGTATACAGGTGTAATGACACGAACATTGACATATGTGTGAAAAGCCAGGTATACATGTGGAGACATGTGTGACCATATGTCTAGAGAGGTTAATAGGTGGACACACACACACACACGCACACACACACACACACACACACACACACGCACACACACACACACACACACACACATATATATATATATATATATATATATATATATATATATATATATATATATATATATGGTACTCAGACAGGTGAATGACCAGGTATATTACGAAACAGACAAGATGCATGGCTAGTTACATGTACAGGCCTGTGCAGATAGGTGGATGTCGGCTCGACATCCATCCATCACGACCTGAAAATGAACGGGGAGGGAGGCAGCGCTGAAAGCAGAGGCAGAGATGCCGGCCACATTCTACAGCAGTGAAATATCACCGTTTAAGACTTTTGTCCGTAATGGAGTTGCCATTTTGCCGTGGGAGTTAGCGTTCTCCGCATGTGGTTACGGTGTAAGTTATACCACCGTGTTGGCAGGGTGGCTAGAAGTATCTCCCCCCCGACCCCCACCTTCACCTGTAATGACTGGGGTCTTCCAAGGGGGGTCATAAATATAATCCACGCTACCCGAACGCAAAACCCTATACAAGACAAAAGGGATCTTTTAGTTCTCTCCGAACGTTCTATTATGCTCTAAACCCCAACACCCAAAACGTTATACCATCTCAAAGGATGCTGTAAAAACGTTGTATTTAATCCTACTTCATTAGATATGGGGGTCGATTTTACTTCGTATCCCTCAAAAGGACATGTTAATTCCTTAACAGTGATGAGTAAATGTATAGGACAAGGTAGGATTTCTCGTAACCCAAACATTTTGCTAAATTTTCATGATGAGTTGCAAATCTTCTGCTCCATATAATCTGGAACAGAAAACAAAAATCTATTCTATATAAAGAAATACTGTGATGGATCTTAGAAAACTCAGGAAGACGCAAAGTCGCCAAAAGTGTGGCCAATCCACACTGCATTACCAGCAGTGTAGAAGTTTAGCAGTGTCAGTAATGAGTAATTATGAGCCGAGTTTCACCCTCATATTTTCGAGTATACGCAGAAATAAGTGAAGGATTTCAAAGAACACAAAATATTGCATGAAAATACAAAGACCATCAGACCAATGGGTCCTTTCATGGCTGTTTCTGACAGCGAACCACATGAGAAGCACTGAGACCATTGTCATAAGAGCAGAAAAAAATGAAAAACAGATGACTGAAGAAGAAATATATATACACTTTATGATTAGAAATTCCAGTTTGCTGAAGTATATATTATTTTTTCCTTTGCTCTAGAAGATGGGTATACTTAAAAGTTTCAATAGCTTTCTAAGGATTTCCAAGATCGGAGTTTACGAATAACACAGCATCATTGTGATTTCCACGTTTTCCACGAGACGTTTGAGGATGGACCACAGTAACCACCAACATTTTCTCCTCCAACCAGACGATTTTCCTCCTCCTTAAGGACGTGGGTATCACACCGTCTCGCCTCCCCTGGGTCGGCCCTCACCACCACGCCCGTCTCGAAGAATTCTTCACCTCCATTCACCACAGCTCCGGCAACATGGCTCCTCGCGGGGGCTGGAGATGACGCTCACACCGGTATAAATACAAATCCTGTGCGGCCCATTCACCGTGCTGTTCCCTTGACTGGTCGTGCGGATAATCTCCAACGTTCTTGTTACCAGTATAATTACGGCCATTCACCGCTAGATGGCCTCCCACGGCGCATCACGTGACCTGCCGGCGACTTCCCGCCCGAGAAGCAGAGCCACTTCAGCTCTTGCTGATCTTTATCAACAAATATCACATGAATCAAAGCCATTCATCATCAATAAGAAACGCCCGCGTCCTGATATATCATCCAAGGACAGCATAATGCATTAAATTTGTAAGAATAAGCTGATAAGATGGGTAATGAATGGGTTCTTTGAGTGTCACACTTCAGGAGCACTCGCGATAAAGTTGGCCAGACGTTTAAAGGTAGCACTTAAGTTATTCATAGTAACGATAACACGAGCAAACCCTTGTAATAACTGCAGCGGGAGGTACTAAACAGGTGTGTTTTGCTTTTTTTTCCACGGAGCATTATTCATGTTGCAGCAGGGGTTTCTGAGAGCCTTATTAATCAACTCTAACCTCGGCCACCTCATTAACAATGGGGGAGAAAGGCTCATATCGAACTAAAGTTTCACAAAGTGTTCATTCAGGGAGCTTCCACCGTATCCAGAGGATGCACAAGCAAATGTTAGTCTTCGTCCTCCTTTAACAAGACAAGTTTTATTAGCTTTGCATGCATAATAGGCGGATAAAAGGCTGTGAACATTAACTTAATGAAGATGAGGACAACGTGCAGACGCAGGCATTTAGTATCCATTGAAAAAAGAGATTCTTTGAAATACATATCTTCTTGTTGCATTAAACAAGCTCTTAGTAATTAATCCATACAATGTGCGTCGTAAATAAGATACTTCTGAAGATCTTTTTTGTAACGCAAAAATAATTCTTTATAACAGATATCGAACATGAGGAGAATTAAAGGATTTAAAAGCTCACGTTACCTATTTTCAAATTCATCTGATCAATGAACATGTATGACGTGTTGGAGACATTGCTCATCTACAGAACTAAGTACAAGCTTGTGACTATATCCACAGATACGCGAGGAAATGATTTTCATCAGACAAAAAATTTCAATTATAACACCCCGTCTTGGTTTAAGGTCATAGACAAATGGCCATAGAAGTCTTCCTGTGACCTCAACTGTGAGTGTGCGTAAGGGATATAACACGGGTGTGGGGTACGCCACACACACACACACACACACACACACACACACACACACACACACACACACACACACATACACAAACACACACACATAAGGGTTCGAATCCTGGGCGAGGCAGTTGGCTTACACCCAACCCAGGTGTTCATCCTCCCCACGGGGCTCGTTGATAAATGTGTACCTGGTGTGTGTGTGTGTGTGTGTGTGTGTGTGTGTGTGTGTGTGTGTGTGTGTGTGTGTGTGCATTAGTAAAGACATTATATATATTTGCAAGGTTAAGAGAAACGGCAACACTAGTGCACAACTCTCTCCCTGCAACATAAATAGTAATCACACAAACACACACACACACACACACACACACACACACACACACACACACACACACACACACACAAACACACGACCGGTCTATCCTCGTGTGGCCATTCTCCATACAAAAACTGTGTGAAGCAGCAGCCAGTAGTAGAATGCCCCAGGTTCAGGCCTTGGTGACTATGACACACGTGGAAAGCTCAGGGCATCGGAGGCAGAAAATAATACCTGTGAAGCAGAGAAAGAGCACCAACACTACAGTGGGAGTTATGGGATGGTTGTACAAGTTAACATGAGAGTCAGTGAGGCAGGAGGTTCTAATTCTACTGTAACATCTTAGTAATGTTAATAAGCGGACATCACAACTTAAGTTACGGTCCGTAATCAAAGACAATAATGTCCAGGGAAAGCAGAATAGCAGATGTGGAAGGGAGTCAAAGCAGCCCACGCGTGGTTGTGACATAAAAGAAAAGACATCAACCTGGGCCAACAAGAGGAATTTGATAGCCACTGAAAGTGCGGGTTCCATGTAAAAGAGAGAGAGAGAGAGAGAGAGAGAGAGAGAGAGAGAGAGAGAGAGAGAGAGAGAGAGAGAGATCCAACGGTGTGAGAACGAAACAAACCGTTACACCAAACAGACTCACATCAGAGAAGCAAAGACATCAAACACACTAACAGACCAAGCCACCACAACCTAACAGACCCATCCACCATATGAACAGACCCAGCCACCACACTTAAGACTCACCCACAATTAAAAACAGACTCTCCAGGCAACGCACAAACAAACCTAGGCAACACAGCAACACCCCCTGCGCAACACACCAACAAACTCGCCCTAACGCTAACGCACCCGACCTCCGCAGCGCGTCAACACACCCACCACATGAAGAGGACCAACCCACACACACACACGTACCTACGCAAGACTGTTGGCCACTTGTGTCACATGTTAAGTGGTAACTCACAGCATCTGGAGGTTGAAGCCCACCTGCGATTAAACACACGATATCGGATGATGATTTAATTGGATGCTTTTTAAAGTCCTGTGCTTCACATTTCCAGATGAAAGTTAAGTGTTATGTATAGGGAAGAAATCTAAAATTGAAACGAATCTGGTTTTGTGATATATGACTTCAATCAGCAACGTATAGTGGACAGATGAAAAAGAGAAATAAAGGGGAGCATATGTACTCGAAATCTCACGAATTGTTAAATGAATAACGATAATGTACACCTGAAATTTTACCAACGCTTCGTTTAGATTTTTATTAGCCCTGTGGCTTCAAGGCAATGATGAAGCGAATTCACTAACATCAATTTATAAGCTAATCCACTATCATCACTTTACAAGCTCATCCACTAATATCAATTCAAAGGCCAATCCACAAACATCACTTGGGAAGCTGATCCACTAACATCATTTGACAAGCTGATCTACTAACATCACTTTACAGGCCAATCCACTAACATCACTGTACAAACTAACCCACTTAACATCACTATCTATAAGCCAATCCACTACCATCACTTCACAAGTTGATTCACTAACATTGCTTTACAAGCCAATCTACCAACATCACTTGACAAGCTGATCCACTAACATTACTTCACAAGCTAATCCACAAACATCATTCTTAATCTCATTCCCCTTTTCCTCCTTGTCTCTTATCTTCCCCCTGCCGCCTCTCCTCATCAACAGGGATGACAGGGGTATGCTGGCCCTGTACCTCAGCCTCGGCCTCGACTCTGGAAGAACTGTATTGGACGAGCGTTTATCATTTTTCACATTACGAAGCGATACGTTGGTACCCACATTCAACAGCAGTCTCCCCGCTGGCCCTTGAGAGTTGGCCTGAGAATACGTACCTTCCAGTAACACGCCCCAGGCGACCTCACCCTGGGACACACACACACACACACACACACACACACACACACATCTGCTGATGATCACTCGCCTTAAGTCGATCTGGAAGCGTGCCTCGCTGCCAGACGCCCCTTGCTGGAATAGTCCAGACCACTGGAAACAGCAGGGGATGGCATGTGAAGCACTGTAGGTCGTCCAACATGCTTTGCAAAAATAACCTTTATCTTAGTCGATGGAAATGATTGTCGGGCGACGGGGGGGGGGGGGGTCGCTATCGCACCCCACTAAATGTCATCAGAGATCGCTAATGATCATTCAAGGGCAGCTAGAGAGAACCGGAGCGACTGATGACCTCTGGATACATCGTTAGGTCTGTCCTGGAACTCTCTGTGATCATTTAAGAGCTCTGAAGACCAACAGTGATTCAGACGGTCCATTTTGGACCACCAAAGACCATTGTCAGTTGTATGAGTTCTAGGAGTCTGAGATGTCATTTAAGTATCTAAAAATCGACTTAAAACTCTGAGGGCTACTAATGACTATCCAAGACCACTTAAGAACATTATTACTTATCATATTTATTATACTTTGTCGCTGTCTCCCGCGTTAGCGAGGTAGCGCAAGGAAACAGACGAAAGAATGGCCCAACCCACCCACATACACATGTATATACATACACTACCACACACGCACATATGCATACCTATACATTTCAACTTATACATATATATACATACAAAGACATATACATATATACACACGTACATAATTCATACATGCTGCCTTTATTCATTCCCGACACCAGGAACCAACAGATACCTCCAGAGTCTTAGAGATATCTGTTCCTCTGTCCCTTCTAGAGTCTACACTATACCAAGATATCTGTTCCTCTGTTCCTTCTAGAGTCTACACTAGACCAAGATATCTGTTC
Source organism: Panulirus ornatus (assembly GCF_036320965.1). Taxonomy (NCBI): domain Eukaryota; kingdom Metazoa; phylum Arthropoda; class Malacostraca; order Decapoda; family Palinuridae; genus Panulirus; species Panulirus ornatus. The sequence goes on from NC_092275.1 coordinate 16,061,980, forward strand.
CTCTGTTCCTTCTAGAGTCTACACTAGACCAAGATATCTGTTCCTCTGTTCCTTCTAGAGTCTACACTAGACCAAGATATCTGTTCCTCTGTTCCTTCTAGAGTCTACACTAGACCAAGATATCTGTTCCTCTGTTCCTTCTAGAGTCTAGACTAGACCAAAATATCTGTTCCTCTGTTCCTTCTAGAGTCTAGACTAGACCATCAGTCTTCCAATGACGCGACGGCGTTACCGGACTCCACCTGCTTGCGGTTATGCCGCGAGTGAAAAAGTCACCTTCGGCGATGCTCGATCATGTGTGTTTCAAAAAAAAAAAAAACTCGCCGTGGAACTTCTTACTCCAGAGGAGTCCATCCTGTCCCTGCTCCTAATTGCAGCGCAGCCTTGAAGCTGTAGTATTGGAGATGAGGTCCTGAGGCTGCGGATCACGAACAACAAAGGTAATCAGAAAGACCTCAAAAAGAACTACCAATTCATTGTGGAAACTATCAAACTATTTCCACGATATACCACTTGTTATGATCAAGATAAGGAATCACAGTCAGAGATTGTTAACTACCATTGCTGACCCGTTAGATGCAATCCGAAGTCAATCACTACCACTGCAAACCACTAACTACCCCAAGAAACAACTTAACAACCACTAGAAGCCGTTAACTACACCTGGGCGAACTTTAAAAAGCTCCATACAAGGCGAGCAGTACCTCAAACGATCTAGATAAGCAGGAAGCGGATGATGGATGCTCACAGCATGAGACCCACTAACGCAGCCAAGGTGAGTGGCGGCTGCCAAGCCAAGAAACCACAGCTACAGACTTAGATGACCAACATTTTAATTTGCATAATTATATAAGGGAAATCAAATAAACAACATATTCATTTACTTATTTGTATAAAGGAAGTTTACGAACCATCATTTTAATTTACTTTATTATTCAGAGGAAGTTGATAATAACGGTCCCCTGATGATACAAGTACAATACGAAAAGATTGGCAAGTTCTCAGTACTGATGTGCTTTGAGGACGTCTTGCTGACTCTTCTTAAATATCAATCTAGTAGCTAAAATTATCTCAGTCTCGCTCCGCAGAGACGGCAGGAAATATGAGACTTGCGAGATAGCACTGGATAATTCCTGAAACTAGGAGACAAGAACCACATCTCGTGGCAGAGTTAAGAGACAGCTAGCGCGCGCACACACACACACACACACACACACACACACACACACACACACACACACACACACACACACACACACACATATGGGCAATGTTCATGATAGCTGGGAGAGACACCAGAGCCACTCTCAGGGAGGAGAGACAGACGTATCGCTTGTCTCCCTCCCCCTTCCCCTCCCCCAAAGTTGTTCTTTCCACGTCTTGCTCTCGTCTCCTGTTATTCCCATCATTCACCCTTCCCACCCTTCCATTATCCGTTCCATGAACTTTGTCTGTCGTTTCGGTAGCCTTTCCTTCCTGCTTCTCTCCCTATTCTTGACCTCTAGTCTCCCTTCCCTTATCTTTTACACACTCCCCCTCCTCCTCCTCCTCCTCCTTATCCCTTCTCCTCTCCGCTTTTTCCTCCTCCCATATTCCAGTCCCACCTACTTCCCACTTCCCTCCCTCTCCTCTCCAGCTACCTCACTCAACCCCCCCATCCCACCCTATACCATTGTGGTTGTCGGAAAATAATCGTTTTCATTCGTGATTTACGAGACACGTGAGACCTGCATGGCTAACTTCAGCCATACCAATGATATACAGGAGCTTTATTGCTCCATTATTGAGAGCTGGTGATGAGCCATAGCCGGAGTCACGGGGGGTTTAACTCCAACTTTATTGATTCTGATTAGTATTCCTGATCTAATCATTAGATAAGGATTATCCCAGTCCAAATCCCCCTTCTCATTTTCTCCAATCAAAATGGAAATACGTATGACAATGAAAAGTGGATTTGGATGCGAGGATAAGAGGTTTTGATATGCGGTGGGAACGGACAGAACAAATTCAGGTTGCACAAGATGACAAAAGATCATTTTAAGATAGTAAATTAAAAACTGGATATTATAAGTGATATAAGTAATACACTTAATATGATAGTAAATTAAAAACTGGATATTATAAGTAAAACAAGTACTACATTTAATTAGACAGTAAACTAAAACATGGATATGATTAATATAAGTATCAAAAGTCCACTTAAGTTCTTTCTGTTTTCCTAATTCACACACCCTAAATTACACCCTTTCCTGCACCTCGCTAAAACCTTCCTTTACACCCTGCTACACCATCCAGTACCACTGTTGCAAAAGCCCACTCCAAACTACATCACATATTACACAAAAGAACACATGGAAAAACTTTTCCTTAACCACAGAGAAGCATGACATAAACCAAGCAAAAACTAGGAAAAACTACACAGAGTCTAGCATAAACCAGGGAGACAGAGGAAAGACGCAGTGAGGTAAATAGTAAACATGCAGACCCTGAGAAGCACACCATAAAATGGGCTAACAAACAAACTGCACAGAGTTTAACAAACGATCTTCACAGAAGCTGACAAACAAATATCACAGCGTCTGACAAACATCAAAGAAGTTCAGACAAAGGCAGAGAGCGACTAACAAACATCACAGAAGCTGACAAACAGAAACTGACAAACATAACAGATACGGACAGACAAACATCACAAAAGCTGACACATATCACAGAGGCTGACGAACAAACATCACCAAAGCTGACAAAACATCACATATGCTGACAAAGCACACAAGAGAGAGAAAACCATTCCACCTAGACCGACGCAAACAACACACCGACCATCCTCTGCAAACCACACACAGCATGCGTCTGCACCACAAAGAAGAGGACAAACCAAACGAGGACCAACGTAGAACCACACCGAGTGGCCGCCAAACCACAAAGAAACTCATGAGAAATACTTACACAGGGAGCCGGCAAAACCACATCTAGACCAACACAAACCACACTGCCTTCTGATAAACCACATGGGGTCTATCCTAAACCACACAGTCTGTCTAATAAAACAGCAAATATTGACTTTACGGGGCAATAAACCAAGGACTCGTAAATCGCTGGTTGACTTCCCCTCGCCAAAAAAGTACGAAAACAATTCACACTGGCAGCCATGATGAAATTCATAATGGTGACCTCCAGAAGTACATCTTGGTGATCCGCCGGGTAGTACATCTCAGGAACCGTCAGGTGTTACATCTTGGCGACCGCCAGGCAGTACACCTTCGCTTTTTGACATCTTTCAGTTTGCCATCTTTTGACTTCTACTCCGTGTGTGTGTGTGTGTGTGTGTGTGTGTGTGTGTGTGTGTGTGTGTGTGTCATAAAACAATGATAAACAGTAAGACCTGGTATCCGTTATGGAACGTACCCAAGACACACTTATCGTCCCCACAGAGGCAAACGAGTCGGCCGCTACCTTGCTCATGAAAAAAATCTTATTGGTCTTACGAACTCCATAAAAAATTTCAATTCACATCGCGAAGTGATTCCTCCGTTGTTCATCTACGGAGGTTAGAGATCTGTCCGCGTAACAAGAGGCTGCGAAAAGCGAAGCTTCATTTACTGAGGTGAAGGTGCATTAGGTGCTATCATGATCACCATATTGCCATCCAAGTAACCTTGTGATACGGGTAGACTCACCCACCCTCAGGGAAGGAACCCCTCCGTCAGATAGCTCTCCTCAACCCCACAGCCTTCAAGCCCTTCAGAGCTGGCTGCTTTATCTGGGGTTCATCCCCTTATCCGGCATGTCCCCAGTCATCCGGCCACTAAGACTTCCATATACATAACCGGCTCGCCTCCACCGGACTATTGCTCAACATTTTATTACACTGACGGAAGCATTTGACTTCATTTCGCCTAAGAGACCACGTCTACATGTCCCCCAATGTGCTGTCCACGTCGCTCTGCGTCGGAGACCAGGGGAAAGCGTCTTTAGCAACTCGCGACTTTATTGATGGTTCTAATTCAAAAAGATACGTAGGCAAAGGCACTAAGGCACCCTCCCCACACAAGATGCGTCTTTCATCTTGGGCAAATGTTGACGCCGAAGACACGGTAGACCTGGGCGGTGTTGGGGGAGACACTGGCGGTGATACAACCTCCCTCAGAGATAAAAATGATCCTCATTGCATTTACATTCCTTCATTTATGCTGGTTATAGACGCAAGATCCATCATGACCATAAGCTGGAGAGATACCAACGTTCAGGAGAAAACACACTGGCGGACGACAGGAGAACCCTCGACTGTATTCTTCTTGAGGATATACCATCAACTATGGTTGTTAGAGAAAGTTAGTCTTGGAGGGAAGACAAAAGAAGGAAGAGAATTCAACATCTTGAAGAAAGTATCACAATGGTCGATCATCGTGTGCCTGGTTTCTACCCAGAAATTATGAGAAGCAGCAGCAACACGTGTTCCATATATCAGTCTCTGCCCAGCTCAGTATGGGGTCCATGGTTCAGTTTTAGCTTCTTTTCTACGTTTAGATCTCAGTGAATAATCGCAGCTCAGTTTTCAATCCCTTATTAGCTTTTGCTACATTCCTACTCTTAAAATCTTAGCTTTAAGTCTAGTCCCAGCTCCGGTTTTAGTTCCCCAACTTTAGCTTTCCCCCTCTACGTTTTTAAATTCCAACTCAATGCCTATTTCCACCTCAAGCTTTAACCCACATCTCAGATTTAGCTTCCCTTTTTCTAAGCTCAACTCCAAGTCAAGTGTTTATAGTCTTACACCTACAATGAGTACATAGAACCCTTCTACATAGGATCCCATCCCCTTTGGCACTGTTCTCTGGTTCAGTATAAACACATTACAGCTCTGCATCACTGGAGACGAACCTCTGTTTAATGGGACTGTTGAACCTTCTTCGAGAACTCCTGAAGCGTATCTGTTCGAGATGATTATATTTGATGACGTTTAGGCTGACCCAAGTATATAATGGTGAGGTGGGACGGCTTAAGGAAATCCCTCATGACTCGCTGCTTAACTTTGACGGGTGGACTAAGAGAGCAGCTTCATAAGCATTCCTTGCGGTCATTATTCTTCATTATGCGATAAAGAAAGATGCATAATGCACGCACACACACACACACACACACACACACACCACACACACACACACACACACACACACACGGCTGAAGTCAAAGATTCAAACAGAGAACTTCTCCCCGTCACCCAGGTAAATCTCGGTCCGACAGTCGCACGGAGGAATCATCCCATCCAACAAGATGCATCAGTCAAGTGCTCAGCGTAGTCGGCGGAAGACGACCTTCTCCACGACTCACGAGCCCCTTTATTTGTTTACAGTCGTCCTGGTCGTCCCCATGACGACCAGAGGTTTAGCGTCGCGTGGTCAACGGCGATCGACGACCAACAACGACGATCTGGGATCACCACACACGGTTACGATGATCGTAACAAGGGTAGGTGGGGGTGGGGGGGGTGGTGGTCAGAGGAGGAGGAAGAAGAAGACGAGTAAACGAGGCGATCAGTATCAGCGAGGAGGATCGCTGCCTCTCTCTCTCTCTCTCTCTCTCAACCATCATCAGACCTTGTAAGGCGACGACGGCGGCGGCGGCGGCGGCGTCCGGAGGGTGCCGAACCTGGGTCTCCGCGTACGGACGGACACACACACACACAGCTGTTAAATGGGTGGTGGAAAACACTCACCCATGGACGAAAACTTTAAGACGACCGTCCTAAGAAAATGGTCGGCGGGGGGGGGGGGGGGGGGGGGAAGAAAATGAATCTTGGCCGCCAATTAAAGAGGAACTATATCGTCTGGATCCCTCGGTGGGGCGTGACGGTGATGGATGCTGCGACCAGGCATCACGACCGCAGGTGAAGCTCTTTAATGAGATGAAAGCATCACACCCAACCTCTCCTAGAAGCCGACGCGTTCACTGGGGAGCGGGGGCGCGGTAGGAATCATTAGCGAGTGTACAGGTACTTGACGGCCCGAGGTCGCCTGACCAAACAAGGTCGTTAAGGACGCAGATGTTAATGACTTCATTTCCTCGCGAGCAAGCATGTGGTTAGCGACGCAAACCACCAGGGCGGGGACTCCTCTAACGCCAACGACACGCACTCCTACCTAAGGCCTTTTTCCAGACTACAAGACAAACCCTTGAACAAGGGAAGTAACACACACATACACGAATAACAGAAAAAAAAAGTTAGCTACCCCTTTAAAGTCTACTGAAAGACCATATTCCCAACTGCTTATTTTCCTTGCATCTGCTCATGTAGCTTTATACACTTACGAGCTATTATGAGTTCACATATGACAGCAGCTGTATCGGGTAAAGTTACACATAATGGAAATAGTCTCCCAGTGTTTTGCTTCCCCTGACGATGTATACTGATGGCACATTTACGGGAATCAGATGCAGAGAGAAGTGCGTTTGAGAGAGGCGTTTGAATAACGAGGCAGGTGGCAAAAAAAAAAAAAAATCATAAGGAAGTAAAGAAAACGATCTGGCCGAAGCTGTGCCCAGCCTTCTGTCTAGATTGGGACAATTTTCGTCCATGCTCTCACCAAGACTTATGCAGTGTAGCAGGATTTTGTCCTCTACAGTATATTCTGAATTCCTTTCCTCTGCCCCTTCTTCCCAGTCATATCTTCCTCTTCTTCCTTTCTTATTTCCTTCTTTTATTTCTTTTGTCCATTCTCTCTCTCTCTCTCTCTCTCTCTCTCTCTCTCTCTCTCTCTACACACACACACACACATATATATATATATATATATATATATATATATATATATATATATATATATATATATATATATATTATATATATATATATATATATATATATATATATATATATATATATATATATATATATATATATATATATATATATATATATATATATATCTTAATTAATGGAACTCGGAATTTGTCGCACGCCAAATTAATAAATCCAAAGGAAGAACGTCAGAATCTTTTAACACAAGCTCTGCGACCAAAAATATTATCAGCTGGAATTACAGCAAATAATCCCCTTGAAATATCACTCAATGAAAAATGACTACACACGTTCCTTCAGGGAATAATACATAATATATACCTACTACAACCCAGGGCCCCCCCAGAAAAAAAGCTTGAGCTAATGCATGCATGCAATATATCAAGCTTAGTTTGCATACTGTCTCGCTTTATGATTTCAGCACCAAATCTGAATTTCATCCTGATGTTGGCCCGGGTGTAACTAAAATGCATTCGGAGAGAAACACACCATCGCCTACACTCGCTCCAATAATTTTTTCCGGCAATAAATCACCGGCGCGTCGGTGTTAGATTGGTATCGGGGAGTCAAAGGTGTTACCAGGGATGTCAGGAGGAGCTCAACCTTTCTGAGGTGCGGGGAGGAACACAGTCGCTACTGGGGTGCTACTCGGGTGTTGGGTAACTGAGAGGGTGTGTGTGTGTGTGTGTGTGTGTGTGTGAGGGAGAGGTGCTGTGGTAGGGCATAACTGAGGTGAGGTGGGGATACTAGGGTTCTGTGGATCTGGCTAGTGACATGATGCTGTGGGGACACTGAGGTCCTGTTGTGGGAATACCGAGTGGCAAGGGTTGGTGATGCTGAAGAGCTGTGCTGGGAAATACTGAGGAGCTGTGTGGTAGGGATTAATGACATGCCATATTCCATCACTGTTCACTCCCTCCGGCATATGAAAGGAGACAGGATAGCAAACAGACGGCCCCCCCCCCCCCCCGGCATGTAGGAGACAGGATAACAAAGCAGAAGTCTCCTCCCCTCCCACCACTCCCTCCGGCATATAGATGGAGACGGGACACTACAGCAGAAGTCTCCTCCCCTCCCACCACTCCCTCCGGCATATAGATGGAGACGGGACACTACAGCAGAAGTCTCCTCCCCTCCCACTACCACTCCCTCCTGCATTTGAACAGTGCCAAGACAGTTAAACAGGCTTCACAACTCTTCAAGTACTACTCGAGACAGAGATGAGAGGCAGTTGAAGAGCGACATAGGAGCCAATAGGATGTATCGTAAGTGGCGACGAGGTACAGCTCTAGCGCCACTGACAGTCGTGGTTCCACAATCTCTGGACTCTGATGGTGCTGTTCTGAGATGCACACGATCACAATAATCTGTAACGTATCAGATATGAATCGCCAGCTGTTTCATCTTCGCTGATTTATCACACTGTGTTCCATTTAAGAGTAACGAAACACCTTTTCAGATTCGAAAAAAAAAAGTCAGGTGCATATATCTCAAACCTACATTCACATAAACGAGGATGTTTTATACAAACTTTAGATAAAGTGGAATATCCTGAACAATCGTATTGCTCCATGTTATCATGTTATCGTGTGTTCACTGAAACACTAAAATCAGCGAAATCGTTGAAGATAACGCTTGGAAGAATTGGTCAAACTCTAAGAAAAGTTCTCAGTAGCATGAACATAGCTGAGGCCATCAGTATTTTTTTTTACATCTGATGGGATTCTGTTGAAAATTCATGAATATGAATTCTTCTTTCCAGACATTCAAATCGGATTGACGTATAAAGAGCAATCGCCAATACCTCTATAGATTTAGCATCTGCACTTCTCATTTATGCCAAAAATGCTCACAACAACAGAGAAAAGTTCTGATTCATAATCAAATTTCAAATTTCTTAAGAAAAAAAGAAACACTTCTGTTTACACATTTTTTTTTTTTTTTATCTTTACGCATCCGACACAATTTGCAATGGCATTCAGAGGGAATCGAAGGTGTCCATCCCTGTCCTACACTCATGGGATTAGGATCACAGTATCTTGTCGCAAATCTGGCCATAATAGAGCCGCTGCCTCCCGGTTTTATGAGCAATACCTGAACGATTTCAATAATAGGACGACCCTGGAGATTCCCAAGGTAAGTCATTGGTTTGGACAGTTCATTTCTACGTATTGCCCATAAACACATTCATTCATACGTATTGCCCATGCACACATTCTTTCTACGTATTGCCCATGCACACATTCTTTCTGTGTATTGCCCATACACACATTCATTCATACGTATTGCCCATACACACATTCTATGTATTGCCCATACACACATTCTTTCTGTGTACTGCCCATATACACATTCATTTACACGTATTGCCCACATACACATTCATTTGTACGCCTTGCCCATACGATCACACACACACACACACACACACACACACACACACACACACACACACACACACACACATACACAGATACATACATTACATATATACATATATGTACAAGCAAACAGTAAACCTTATGATGTCTTGCTTAAACTGGTTCCACTGCCCTTAAGCAGCTTAGCAGCGGCAACAACAACTGCAGAGCGATGTAGGGGGGGTTGGGGGCTATGTGGGGGGGGGTGAGATTGTGGCAGGGACTAACTCTTTTACCGCATCAGCATACCCGAGGATATGTACAGATTAAGCGATACCAAGATGGACTCTGTAGGGTAGGGTGGGTAGAGGACAGAATCTTGTGGGAGACTGGAAACTGGAGAACAGGTGATCTCTGTCGATAAAGGAGGGTTCCACGCTCGGCTGCCGACGAAGCGGGGGTTTAAGCGGAACGCCAGCGTGTAAAAATCTTACTCATGTTTACATAATTCATGTGTTTTAAGGGTACCTACTTCTGTGAGGCTGGCTGGCTGGCTAGGGCCTTGACTCAAGTCCAACAAGGCAGAACATACACACAGTGGGTGCTAGAGAGGAGAGAGAGAGAGAGAGAGAGAGAGAGAGAGAGAGAGAGAGAGACAGAGACAGAGAGAGAGAGAGAGAGAGAATTCTAATCGTCCCTTACCACCAGAAACATCACACTTCTGTGGTCAAACTTTTTCTTCCCCGAGTCATCAAAAAGTTAAATTTGAGTGGATGGCTCTTGATCATATTCAGAGACGCGTGAATGATTTGTGTATTTAGCATTCTGATGCGTAGTTGCTGGTGAAGTGAGGGAGGTAAAAAAAAAAAAAGTCGCCAGAGATTATTTGAATGGGTTAAAATTCTAGACAATGTTACGTGTGAAGTGCAATTCCCTTTCAAGGTTTCATCGTTTTGGTAATTTCTTTCCACTGACTTAAAAGTTATTTTTCATGATTTACATACGGTAAACAATGGAAGAGCTGCATCAAGGACAGTGGAACGAAGTAAGAAGCCATTCTTCTGTATAAACACACACACACACACACACACACACACACACACACACAGGGGCTCCCGTGGTGTAATGGATAACGTCGCTGACCATGATTAACGCTTACGCCCATCCGGGGCTCGAGTCTAAAGCGCGGCAGTAAACACACAGCCAATTCCATCCGTTCATCCTCCCGTTGGGGTTGGTCGATAAATAGGTGATTGGTTTGGGGCTGGGAAGTGTGTGTGTGTGCGTGTGTGTGTCCACATTAAAGTAAATCATGGTACGTACACAAGGCTATGTAAGAAGGGGCAACCTGTCGCTGTCACACACACACACACACACACACACACACACACACACACACACACACACACATTCTTGACGTCAGTTTGTCATACATAACATGTGTCAGTCACGCTGCTCATGCATGGGCCACCTCATGTCCTGCATGTGAAGCAGGGTCCTCACAGATATCTGAATCAGTCAACTGTCAGATCCCGACATTAACAAATTCTTGTGTGATCTCCGGACAGATTAACTCTCCTATCTGGACATCTTGGGACCTCCCAAACCACTGACTCCACATCACCGGGGATCCTATGAATTCCCCAGACCCAACCCTGGCTCATCCACCCTATCATCCCTCCCTACTTAAGTCACCTCCATACCTGGACACATCAGCCTCTATGAAGACTTGTCCTCAAACACGGGTATACATGTACCCAAAACAATCATCCCCTACAGTTTGTATCTTAATTTTGGGATGGATTAAAATCCTCGATCCACATAAAAAAAAAGATCCTCAATTTTCTCCTTTACCTCTCCTATTAACTCCCTTGGGCCCTACCTAAAATGGAGGAAAGAGAAAAACAGGAAGCTGGGGCTATAGGGAGGGCGTCCCTCCCTACTGTCTCCCTGAACTCGTAGGCAATACCACCATCATCATAATCATGTCCCTCCACCTTCTTATCATTACACTGTCTTTACTAAAAGGACTAATCATGACCCATATTCATGAATGTTGTCATTATCAACTTTGGATATCTGTGGACAGGAGTCACTGGCATATTCATCAGTCTGTGTGTGTGTGTGTGTGTGTGTGTGTGTGTGTGTGTGTGTGTGTGTGTGTGTGTCAATTCTAAACATCTGTTATGAAGAGGGAATATATCAAAGGTTAGAAAGAAATACTGGACTGATAGTGAAAGAAGAGGGAAGGGTGAAGTAGCCACTGCACCATGGTGGAGAAAGAGCCCTAATACCCAGGTGTTAGGACGGAGGAATATCCCTAACACCATGGTGGAAGAATATCTCAAACACCGTGGTGTTAGGGTGGAGGAATATCCCTAACACCATCAGTATTCAGCCAGTGTTCACCCCAAGAGCAGGAGAGGTGTTACCAATAGCATCTTAGCACCTGCGTCTCTCGGTGCTGAACTTGCTCGTCTTGTTTATCAATGAATAAGTTTGCTCAGGGCGAGCCGAAGCCTCGAGTCAGCTGTGAGATGAATAATATCTTCGATGACGAAACAACTTGTTGTGCGCATTGCGACTCAGAGGAGTTGCATGCGCTCTTTTCCCGTGATGAATGTGTTTTTGATTATTTGCTGGTAGCGACCTCAAGCACCCATTACACTGAATATGTTTTGTAATGACTCCTCCATTCGCTGTTATATGATACGAAATCAATCTTCTGTAACGAGTAATCTGCGTTGATGAGACTTGTGTAATCAGCAGGACGAATTTCATTTTTTTTCTACCGTTGAATGCCATGCGAGGAAACCAGAGGCGCTGAACCAATCGTCTTGGCAATCATTCATGTGATGAATCGCCTTTTTTGATGAATAAAACGAAAGATGATTTTACGTTGATTCCTGTACCTCCAATTATAGTAGGACAAGAGACCTAATCTACTCCATCCCTGCTTGATTTCGAATTTATATTCAAATTTTACGAAAAATTATATCTCGTTATATAAGATATACATTTTTGTTCTACCGCTGTTTTCGTAATATGAACTGACTATATAAACTCGAGAAATATGTGTTGAAAGCCAATGAACTTCAGAAGCAATGTTCTAAAGTTTTCCGCCAGAAGATATGATTAAAGAGCCAATGTAAGATGACTTGGTGTTGGGAGGTTTCAAACCGGTATCATAAGACTGAGCACCTGTGATCAAAGCTGCAGAATGGGTGCGATCCACAGTGTATAATGATGGATGCTAAAATCAATATTGAGAGGGTCAAGATTAATGTTCACGTCTTCCGAATCGATGTTCAGGCGTTCTGTATCGATGCTAAGGAGTTTCAAGTCGATGTTCAGGTGTTCTAAATCATTTTAATCAAATTAATGTTCAGGAAATAAGAAGTGTTGGTCAGGGGGCATAGGATTCGTTTGAAGTTCATGATCTATGCTCAGAAGCTCAGAATAGACAATGAAAGACTGACAGATCAGTGTTTTAGCTGACAGTCTTGGATTTTATATAAATTCATATATATATATATATATATATATATATATATATATATATATATATATATATATATATATATATATATATACATACTGTTATTGATGTCAGGATCTTCAGAACCAACGCTGATGGTTAAATTTTGGGTTCTCCTTTCGATGGGGTAAGGCTGCGTCCATTGAGTTTCTTCGTAATTGAACTACAGATGAGGTCCTATTGGCTTCGATCCACAAATGGGCGTTCTGGTCTACTTCTCTGGATGGACTTGTACAGGTGGCCTTCCATAGGGGACCAAGTGATGAGATCTCTCATTAAGTCTTCAGCTGGGAACATAGTCTGGAGTTCTCTGGATCAGTTCTTAGATCATCCAACAGACTCTCTTGAGAGGTTCTATTGGTTTGAGTTCTTCAGCTAATAAGGTTCTTAGGTAGCGCTATTCAACCACTTCAATGTCTCTTGGGTGAAGGTCTCTTAGCTGTATTCATTTTTTTCTTTTTCCTTTTTTCGGTGGGGTGGGGGAAATATTTCTAATGGCGGGGTAAAGTAAGGTTAACTTGAGTCAAAGCCCAAGGATGGAGGTCTATGTTAAGGATTCAGTTCGGTTGCTCCGGCTGGTCTTAGTGGACGGCGTTCATCCTGGGTGGAGTTCTCGGGTTGGTGGTCTCCGAGGTCATTAGAATGCCGGGCGCCTGCGTGCGTCGCCTCCGCCGCCTCCGTCTCCTCCCCTTCGCCCTGATAATCATCACTAATCAGGTGGTAATCAGGTACCCTTAATTGCCATCGACTGGGAGAAGCCACCTCTCTCCCGGCCGGTAACTAGCAACTACCAACGGTAGCAGCAGCAGCAGCAGCTGTGGTACGGCAACCACGACCAGCAGCAAGAACGTCAGCTGCGGCAGCAGCATCAAGAAAAGCAGACTTTTATCTTCCAGTTTTTCGTCTCACGAAACCTTTCTAATTCGTTCGATTAATATCCTGTTCCAGACTACAATTTCTTGTAGTACGTTCTTCAAGTTATTACCTTTTCTTTTTTACCTCGTGGACCTTCAAGCCCTTCGATGACTCCTCTTGCCTCCATATTATCCACTACCAGGTAATACATCTTGAAGACTTTGTGTCTTTCATCCCCCTTCCCCTAAATGAACTAGATGAACTTTCACGGGCATATTTTCATTCCCAGGAGAGCCTCCGATATAAGGAAGGTTTCAGGCCGAAGAATATTTTGCGGTCTCTCGAGAGCTTATTCATAAAGAGGACAGGCGGACATAAAGACAGAGACAGAAAATGACGTGATGCAAGTAAAACGCCTCGGTCACAACTGCTTTTGTTCTTGTTCTTCTAGTGCTACCAAATGCTGTATATGAAGTAAGTTTTACTCGCGTTGTTGATGAATCTTTTGGTGCTGTAGTGTGTTTGCTATTTCAATTTGGGATGGTACTCTGATAAAGTTGCCGCTTTTATTCTTGTTTACATGGTACGTTTTGCTGCACTTGCACATACAGACGTAAGAAAAATAGCGATACTCAGTTACACACACACACACACACACATAGATTGTGTGTAACTCATTTCCTTTTTTAACTGATCAATGAAGTATTCAATATTTTGAGTGGCAGATCTCCGCCTGACAAAAAGCTAATTAATCTCCCTGACTGATCCCACGGCATGATAATGTTCGTGCTACACGAACACAATTTATTTGCTTTGGTGATCAAACCTACGTATCTGCCTTTGTTTTGTTTTCTTTCTTCTGAGATTAAGTGTGCTCTTGGCTTTGTGTGTAGTAACTATTCACTGCCGTTTCGGTGACGAGACATTGTACAATCCCTATGCATGACATTCCTGGCCACAAACACGATGAACTGATTCCATTGACGTTAAGTACCTAGCACATGTGTGAGTGGAGACGAGAGGCTACATCCTTTATGGTGGTACTGTAAGCGGAGGACGAGCCGACTCTTAGGTTGTGCAAGCAGTGGTCATCTTTGAGGCAAGACTAGCCGTGTAATGGTTGCCTTCAGTTGCGTCAAGCATGAAGACTATCTACACGCCTGATCTGGCGTCTTCTGTTCCCCGGAGTGGCATTACAAATGTATGATAGCAGGCATAAGCAAGCGAGTCCTACTGCGTCTAAGAGCACCCCTTGTCTCGTGTTCGAAGCGTTGGGCCTGATCGACAGCTGGACTAGAACGGAATGGGTTCCTACGGGAGCCATACGGACGAGCGGTTGTGTCTGAAGATGGTGACATGGCCGTGATTACCACCTGCCATGGTGATGGAGCTCCCTGGCTGTCTGCCTGGAGCCCTATGACTCTTCTCGAGTGTTTTTCTAAACGTCTTGAGAGCTGAGGAAGAGCTCTGATTGGCTATCTGAGGTGCGGCGTGGTGGCGTTAAGATTTCCCTGATGTTGTGGCAGGCTCGCCGCTTCCCTAGGTGATAGTACAAGTGTCTAATTATCTTAATGTCACAACAAGGTCGTGATTGGCAGGCAGTGTGTGGTTGTGGTGGCCAAGGGGCTGACGGCCTCAACACTAGCGATCCATCACGGGGCATCACGTCGGCAGCAGCGTCACAAGGATGGTAATAACGCCTTGGTAATTACAGCTTCAGGTACCGGCGCCAGCGGGGAGCTGATGGGCCAGTGACGGGGTGATGCCTCCTCCTCCTTCCTACCTTCCAAGTTCGTCCTCTTCCCTTCCTCTCTTCCTTACTTTTGCCTTTTTTTGTATTACTATCCTGTCCATATTAGCGATAATATCTTTGTATAATGTTTCTGTCCTCCAGTAGATGACGTTGTCAGATCTTCTGTCATCTGCCCTTCCCATGTCCTCTCATGATTAACCTACTGTCTAATCCCTTCCATAAGCATTCCCTGTCACTTCCCTTTTTTGTAATCACATTCCTCCCTACACACTGATTTTTCTATACCTCCAGGTTTCTTTCGGTCTTATTCCTTCTTCCACTTCCTTCATTATGGTCTTACACCCCTTCCTTACTATAATCTTAACCCTCTATTGCTGTTTTGATGAGAATTTGTACACACTTACCTGGTCCTTTCCTGTCCACTATCTGTCCAAACTGTGTCCAATAATCTGTCGACCATCTGTGCGATTTCTATCCACCACCTGTCCACAATCCATCCACCATTCTGTATCGCCATCCTGTCCATCATTAGTCCCTCCTTCTGGCTTCCCATCGTTAGCTTTCCCAGTAACGTCTCCGTTTCTTGTTTGTTATCTCTGTGTTACCAAATCACCTTTGTTTTTATCGCTTCGTTTGTAAGTTTACTCTTAATTAATCTTGTCCCTTCTTATATCTTCTCTGGTGTGCTCTCCTCTTTTCACCTCTCTCTCTCTCCCATCTTCTACACCCCCCCCACCTTCTACATATATACTCTTCTCTCCCCACCCATCCATTCCACCCATGCTCTGGTGTGTAGGTAAAGAGGCGAGGTGCCTTAGACGAGCTGGATTGAGTGTTAAGCTTACCAGGGTGCCTTTAACAGGGGTCTTGTATCTCCACATTAAAAATGTCTAATTAACAAGGCAGTAAGGCCGTCATGGTGAAGTTCTAATAAGAAGCAGAGTGGCTGAAAGTACTCATGACAAAGGAGAGAAAAACGGTTTTAACATGGGAGGGAGGCGAAGCGACCCACCTGAGGGCTCCCCCACGTCAAAGTAATCAACGATCGAATTAATTATCGATACTGGGAGGAGCCTGGGGAAGCTACCTGCAGGTGCTACGGGAGGAGGGGCGTATCCCTTAACTACCTGATGTTGATCTACCTGAAGCTACCACAGCTGAGGGAACGATTTCTCATCCCCTGGATAATATAGTGTTGTCCTGGATGATATAGTGTTGTTCTGGATGATGTAGTATTGTTCTGGATGATGCGGTGATATTCTGGATGATGATATTCTGGATGATGATGACCCGGATGATAAAGTGTTGTTTTGGATGATATAGTGTTGTCCTGAATGATAAAGTGTTGTTTTGGATGATATAGTGTCGTTCTGGATGATGCAGTGATATTATGTGACTTGGTGTTGCACTGGATGATATGGTGTTGTACTGGATGATATAGTGTTTTCTTCAATGATGAAGTGTTGCCCTAGATAAGAATACAACATTAAATCTAATGTCTTATATTAGTACTGTTGTGAACAGTGTTCAACACTGCGTTGAGTAATCTGTTCCTTGAAGCACGGCATTAGAATGATGTTCAATGTACATAATATATATATATATATATATATATATATATATATATATATATATATATATATATATATATTTTTTTTTTTTTTTTTTTTTTTTTTTTTTTTTTTTTATACTTTGTCGCTGTCTCCCGCGTTTGCGAGGTAGCGCAAGGAAACAGACGAAAGAAATGGCCCAACCCCCCCCATACACATGTACATACACACGTCCACACACGCAAATATACATACCTACACAGCTTTCCATGGTTTACCCCGGACGCTTCACATGCCTTGATTCAATCCACTGACAGCACGTCAACCCTTGTATACCACATCGCTCCAATTCACTCTATTCCTTGCCCTCCTTTCACCCTCCTGCATGTTCAGGCCCCGATCACACAAAATCCTTTTCACTCCATCTTTCCACCTCCAATTTGGTCTCCCTCTTCTCCTCGTTCCCTCCACCTCCGACACATATATCCTCTTGGTCAATCTTTCCTCACTCATTCTCTCCATGTGCCCAAACCATTTCAAAACACCCTCTTCTGCTCTCTCAACCACGCTCTTTTTATTTCCACACATCTCTCTTACCCTTACGTTACTTACTCGATGAAACCACCTCACACCACACATTGTCCTCAAACATCTCATTTCCAGCACATCCATCCTCCTGCGCACAACTCTATCCATAGCCCACGCCTCGCAACCATACAACATTGTTGGAACTACTATTCCTTCAAACATACCCATTTTTGCTTTCCCGGATAATGTTCTCGACTTCCACACATTTTTCAAGGCTCCCAAAATTTTCGCCCCCTCCCCCACCCTATGATCCACTTCCGCTTCCATGGTTCCATCCGCTGACAGATCCACTCCCAGATATCTAAAACACTTCACTTCCTCCAGTTTTTCACCATTCAAACTCACCTCCCAATTGACTTGACCCTCAACCCTACTGTACCTAATAACCTTGCTCTTATTCACATTTACTCTTAACTTTCTTCTTCCACACACTTTACCAAACTCCGTCACCAGCTTCTGCAGTTTCTCACATGAATCCGCCACCAGCGCTGTATCATCAGCGAACAACAACTGACTCACTTCCCAAGCTCTCTCATCCCCAACAGACTTCATACTTGCCCCTCTTTCCAAAACTCTTGCATTTACCTCCCTAACAACCCCATCCATAAACAAATTAAACAACCATGGAGACATCACACACCCCTGCCGCAAACCTACATTCACTGAGAACCAATCACTTTCCTCTCTTCCTACACGTACACATGCCTTACATCCTCGATAAAAACTTTTCACTGCTTCTAACAACTTGCCTCCCACACCATATATTCTTAATACCTTCCACAGAGCATCTCTATCAACTCTATCATATGCCTTCTCCAGATCCATAAATGCTACATACAAATCCATTTGCTTTTCTAAGTATTTCTCACATACATTCTTCAAAGCAAACACCTGATCCACACATCCTCTACCACTTCTGAAACCACACTGCTCTTCCCCAATCTGATGCTCTGTACATGCCTTCACCCTCTCAATCAATACCCTCCCATATAATTTACCAGGAATACTCAACAAACTTATACCTCTGTAATTTGAGCACTCACTCTTATCCCCTTTGCCTTTGTACAATGGCACTATGCACGCATTCCGCCAATCCTCAGGCACCTCACCATGAGTCATACATACATTAAATAACCTTACCAACCAGTCAACGATACAGTCACCCCCTTTTTTAATAAATTCCACTGCAATACCATCCAAACCTGCTGCCTTGCCGGCTTTCATCTTCCGCAAAGCTTCTACTACCTCTTCTCTGTTTACCAAATCATTTTCCCTAACCCTCTCACTTTGCACACCACCTCGACCCAAACACCCTATATCTGCCACTCTGTCATCAGACACATTCAACAAACCTTCAAAATACTCATTCCATCTCCTTCTCACATCACCACTACTTGTTATCACCTCCCCATTTACGCCCTTCACTGAAGTTCCCATTTGCTCCCTTGTCTTACGCACCCTATTTACCTCCTTCCAGAACATCTTTTTATTCTCCCTAAAATTTACTGATAGTCTCTCACCCCAACTCTCATTTGCCCTTTTTTTCACCTCTTGCACCTTTCTCTTGACCTCCTGTCTCTTTCTTTTATACTTCTCCCACTCAATTGCATTTTTTCCCTGCAAAAATCGTCCAAATGCCTCTCTCTTCTCTTTCACTAATACTCTTACTTCTTCATCCCACCACTCACTACCCTTTCTAAACAGCCCACCTCCCACTCTTCTCATGCCACAAGCATCTTTTGCGCAATCCATCACTGATTCCCTAAATACATCCCATTCCTCCCCCACTCCCCTTACTTCCATTGTTCTCACCTTTTTCCATTCTGTACACAGTCTCTCCTGATACTTCTTCACACAGGTCTCCTTCCCAAGCTCACTTACTCTCACCACCTTCTTCACCCCAACATTCACTCTTCTTTTCTGAAAACCCATACTAATCTTCACCTTAGCCTCCACAAGATAATGATCAGACATCCCTCCAGTTGCACCTCTCAGCACATTGACATCCAAAAGTCTCTCTTTCGCACGCCTGTCCATTAACACGTAATCCAATAACGCTCTCTGGCCATCTCTCCTACTTACATAAGTATACTTATGTATATCTCGCTTTTTAAACCAGGTATTCCCAATCATCAGTCCTTTTTCAGCACATAAATCTACAAGCTCTTCACCATTTCCATTTACAACACTGAACACCCCATGCATACCAATTATTCCCTCAACTGCCACATTACTCACCTTTGCATTCAAATCACCCATCACTATAACCCGGTCTCGTGCCTCAAAACCGCTAACACACTCATTTAGCTGCTCCCAAAACACTTGCCTCTCATGATCTTTCTTCTCATGCCCAGGTGCATATGCACCAATAATCACCCACCTCTCTCCATCAACTTTCAATTTTACCCATATTAATCGAGAATTTACTTTCTTACATTCTATGACATGCTCCCACAACTCCTGTTTCAGGAGTATTGCTACTCCTTCCCTTGCTCTTGTCCTCTCACTAACCCCTGACGTCACTCCCCAGACATTTCCAAACCACTCTTCCCCTTTACCCTTGAGCTTCGTTTCACTCAGAGCCAAAACATCCAGGTTCCTTTCCTCAAACATACTACCTATCTCTCCTTTTTTCACATCTTGGTTACATCCACACACATTTAGGCACCCCACTCTGAGCCTTCGAGGAGGATGAGCACTCCCCGCGTGACTCCTTCTTCTGTTTCCCATTTTAGAAAGTTAATACAAGGAGGGGAGGATTTCCGGCCCCCCGCTCCCGTCCCCTCTAGTCGCCTTCCACGACACGCGAGGAATACGTGGGAAGTATTCTTTCACCCCTATCCCCAGGGATAATATACATGTATATACACACGCACACACACACACACACACACACACACACATACATATATATACATATGAAAAATGTAAGAAACAACTTAGAAAACAAACTTTTAGCTTGAGATGAATGAAAAAATGAACGTCACATAATGGTTCAACCTCTGGCTATGGAAAAGGAAATGTACAATTTATTCACACAAACGTCAATAGCAGTTCTCATCAATTTCACCACTGAATCAATAAGCTTCAATGTCCAAGCTACATTTTTCTCCAACTTCACTATTTTCTTGTCAAAACACCATGCATGAAAACTATCACTCCAGTAACACAACTGTAAACATTTACTTCCCCTTTAAAAAGTTCTGGGGAAGTCTGTCTCGATACACTGCGGCGAGGCGACGCGACGCTGACACAATCACTGTCACAATATCACTTCTGCCTCCTTCCAAGCGTTGTTTCAGGGAATAATTCCGGGTTGCTGAAGACGTTGCGGCAGCGGCATGATGAGTGTAGCGCTCCAGATCCTGGCGCAGGGTACTGGTGTCGGCAGCTTCGCTCTGAATTCCCGCTGGGTGACGGTGCCGCCATTCTCGGGCTGTTACTCAGTCTGGAGATCTTGAAGGCGTCGGCTGTGCTGATGATGTCAACGTAGGCGTGGAGTTCGAACCTTCTACTGGTGGAGTTCTGGTTATACTGGTTATATATATATATATACTGGTTATATATATATATATATATATATATATATATATATATATATTATATATATATATATATTATAAAAGACTTGTAAAACCTTAATAGTTAAGTACGAGGAGAGCGATAGATCAGTGCGAGGACAAGACGATAGCTAAGCTATACATCAAGATCAGAACGAACAGCTGACACCAGTGACCCACCTCCAACAAAAACAGGATGGCGAAACGAGGAATTACCAGCCGTTAACAAGGTCATTAATCCCTAATCATTGTTATTATTATTATTATTACTTTTTTGCCAAAGACTCCCATGATGAAGTGTCCTTACCCTCAGATTCCCAAGCACTACACACTTACTTTTATCTACTTTCATCTCTCCCAACGATTTATCCATGTTTACCTTCGCCCGCTTTTCTACTCTCTCTCTATTTTCTATACGTCCTTTCCGCTCCACAACTCCCTTTTTACTTTATTGTGTGCTCGCTCCCTTTCTCTCTCCCTCCATCTTTCTTCGATTGACCTTTCTTACCTTCCCACCGTGTTTCTTCCATCTTTTTGTGGCTCCTTCTGCCTCTCTGGTTCCTTCTCTCTGAACCCTAACACCACAGTCTCTCTCTCTCTCTCTCTCTCTCTCTCTCTCTCTCTCTCTCTCTCTCTCTCTCTCTCTCTCTCTCTTCATGTCCTCTCACTACCCGAGAGGCTCTTGAAATCACACACGCGACGCAGACCTTCTATAACCCGACATATATTCTCCCCTGCGTTTTACCAACTCATCAGTTTCTTACTGTTCCTAAGACCTCTTTGTTTCCTCCCGAAAGTCTCTCCCCTGGAAGTGTAACTAAAGTGTCGTCTTCGTTGCACGACGAACGCGTAAGGAATCGATCTTCCTGTCGCCGTTGTCATCGTCCTTTTCATCAACGACACGACACCCTCCTCCCAGTCGCGTTTGACTAGGGGGAGAAAAAAAAATATGTTCCTCTTCGCAGGGTCTGGGTTCACAAAGTCTAGATAAGTCCTACGCTCGGAGACCTACGTTATAGGGGTGTTTTCTGCCCTTTACACTGAACTAAAAAAAATATATATATATAAATGCTGGCATGGCTTAGCCTATCCCTTCTCATCTTTATTACTACCTAAAGTCACACTTCAGTGGCAATAAGGATGATAACGTTTCACGACAAGAAAAAAGAACAAGGTGGGTCACAGAGAGACACACTGGGATGTGGCATCACCGTCTATCTCTCCATCCATTTTCTGACCCTCCACCACATACAGAGACCCTACAAACTAATCTTGAAATCAATCTCCCTCATCCATACGTCCAAACAGGGCAAGAAAAATGGGCACACAAAAAACACAACAAACATAACCCCCTTTTCTTCCAATACCCTTCTATGGCATCAGTCAACAAACAGAGATTATTCGATAACTGTGGGAAGGAGGGGGAGGGAGATGATACAAACAGGTTATTTTCCCGTACAAGGGATGTATGACCAGGGATACGTGTCCCAAAATTCACAGAGAATCGAACGGTTGTACAGGTAATTGCGTAGCCTTTTACGAGTATCTGTGGCCTTTACACATTTTCCCAAAGGCTTTGGGTTTATTTTTCTGGGGTGTGTGTGTGTGTGTGTGTGTGTGTGTGTGTGTGTGTGTGTGTGTGTGTGTGTGTGTGTGTGCGTGTTACCTATTTGCAAGGTATGGAGAGAGGATACTTCACTCGCGTGTATTGTTTTCACTTGAATATCAACTGATTTTCCAGGATAAACACACGATATCAATTCAGCGGATTCAAAAGCTAATTAGCAGATACGCGTCTATCTTATAAGTCTAGCAGAGACTGGCCTGAAATTGAAACTAGACATTTAAATTCCTTCACACAATGAGTCTTATTTTATACGAATATTTCCTTAAAGAAAAAAAAAACTCTGGGTACATCCGGAAATACAGGATATATCGACAAAGTAATTGATGTGCTCTTTTTTTCCCAGGTGCTGGAAGTTTCTATTGTTACAACACATAATTCCTAATAATCATGAATTATCATTATCCATAATTCATGGTGTGGGCTAGATAGGTTGTCAGTAATAACCAAGTCATTACGCCCTTCTAAAGATACTTTCAGTGAACCAAAAATTACGACACGCATAAAATTCTGCTACCCACAGGCACACTACATCTTTCAAACTGAAAGATTTATCGCTAAATGATAGACGGAGATGTTTAACGAAACTATGACTAAAAGTCTTAAGTTTTTTTTTTACAATACTCTTGAATTCAAAATGCTATCATGTGAATTTCTGAGCACGATCACTGAGTTTAAAGGATTCGAAGCAGTGTTTCCTCTGGCGTTCATCACCCTACGACCTTACCTCTGTACATCCACATTCGTTGTTCCATCAGTGCTCCCAGTTCGATACAATCTCTCTTAATCCATTAGAATTTCCATTTCCTCTAACCATTAAGGAAATGCATCATTTTGCTCGAGGTAAAAAGAATCCAATCTCATCTCGTAGCCAGATGCCTATTTCCTTGCAATCTGTTATTTCAACAAATGGAATCTAAAGATAACAATGAGTTTTATGCAAACACAAAATCTCTCTCTCTCTCTCTCTCTCTCTCTCTCTCTCTCTCTCTCTCTCTCTCTCTCTCTCTCTCTCTCTCGTCCGGTTCATCAACATTTCTGGCTCACATGAGGAACGAGTTCCGACACTCCCGGCCCCCGTGCTCGAACTCTGCGAGTGAAGGACATCATCTCCGGGAGTCTCAAATCACAAGCGCATGTTCACAGACTTTTTAAACGTACCGTAAATCACGACAACACCTTCTTAATAACAGGCGACTCCAGCATCTCACCTATCTAGCTTTTTTATCGCTTCTCATCCTAAAATTGCCAGCAATGACATGTCGTTTGCGTTAATCCTAACCCTACAATCACGGGAGAGAGAGAGAGAGAGAGAGAGAGAGAGAGAGAGAGAGAGAGAGAGAGAGAGAGAGAGAGAGAAGAGAGAGAGAGTTGTGATTCATGTCTTAATATCACGAAGTGTGCCTCGGTTCCCCCGCCAGTGACAACCGACAGAGCAGTAGTTTCCCTATGACCTTCCTCTCATCAGGAACAAAGTCGCTTTCTGGAGAGAGCTTAGGGCAGTTGGGGGGGGAGGGGTGTCATTGTAACCCCCTCTCCTCCAATCCACCATAACAACGGACGAAAATAATAGCGAGCCATCATCACCAGCGGTCGTGGTATGTGTGTACGTGTGTCGTCGTATTTCACGAGGGTGATTCGAGGCTTCACATTAAGGTGATTCGAAGCGCCATGACGTATCATCAAGGCCTATAATATAAAGCGTATGTGTGCGCATGTCCCACTATGACTTTGAAGTCGCCATTTTTTCAGCGTTTTTTTCTTTGGGATCACTACAAATGGGACACTCCATGAAGACCTCAGAGATAGGCTACATAATGGTGCAAAATTATGGAGTGTATGTATATATATATTTGGCAAAATAGGTGGTGGAAATTCAAGCCGAGTGGAGATGCGGCCAGAGTAAGTGTCTGTGTTTGTATGTGTGTTACATAAGAAAAAATTCAAGACTGCGTAAAATACTGAAGAGAACTCTGACACCGGCGCGTGCTTGGTTCTCCCCTCATAAAGCAATCCCAATATATTTCCGTAAGACCTAGTGATGAATATACGCCCGTCGTGGTTACACAATTTGACTGTTGGTTGGATTTCGTGGCCGCTCAGCCACGTCTGCATGACTGGGACCGATACGTCCTGTGTGTGCGTTTTTCCCGCTAAGCGGATTTCCTTGCGGGAAACCGTCCCCAGGAATCTGCTTGCGAACTAAGCCCGCATTTGGCGATCGATAATGCGATTGTCGTGAATACCTCATGACATCGCCTTTTCTTCGGGGAGGTTTTGATACTAATGTGTTTGGAAAGAGTAATTGCGGACGATAAGGTTATTTGACATAGCCAGAATCAATTACACGCATCTGTTCACGTCTAAGCTATGCAATCATCCCTATACTTTTTTTTTTTGTAGGAAATGTTTTGATCAACAGTTGAATTAAATCAATCTCACTTTCCTTCGCTTCACCCCTTACGCTTACATCTCACCTCTGCCATCACAGTTGTTCCTACAACCTCTGCCACTACACTTGCCCCAACAACCCCCGCCACAACACACAAAGCTACTACAACACCATCCCGTCCCCCTCTCCTACACCCATATGTTCCTCCTTGTATGGTTTCTGGTGTCAAGCTGTTGTTTATTAGCTGGTCCTGTGTGCTCAAGGCTGACTGGGCGAGCGGACGGACACACACACACACACACACACACACACACACACACACACACACACACATTCACACAAAAACATGATTCCTGAACATGACAATACAATCCTTGAACACGACGGTACGTTACCTTGAGGACGACCATGTGTGATCCTTGAGCACGACGGTACAATCCATGGTTAAGATGGCCTGGCCCTTCGGGTTCACGTCAAAGGTCACCTGCCATCATACCTAAGGATCGTTCAGTCGTGCTCGAGGGTCGTGGTTCTTAAAACTCCCTTAATCCCTTTCCCCAAATACGACCCCACCACACATGCTCCCAGCACCTCTGGAACCCCAGGACAAAAACGTACCCCGCATCCCTTAATCCGTACCCTCACTGTACCCCCGTGGGAAATGGTACGCTCCTTAGACAAGGTACGGGCCCCTAAAGACGATACAAGGTCATCTCCTTGGCTTCCCGGGATGCGGTACTGCGCCTGGGCTGCGCGGTGTCATGCCTCCAGAGGATCTTAATTACCCTGTGCGCCACAGCTCGCCGCTGGACGGAGGGAGATGGACAGGTAACATGAGCCCCCGACAGGTACCATAGCTGATATGGTGGTGACGGGGCCCCTATGTGCTGGGTGGTGGACCAGAGTGAGGAGGTGGCTTGTAGGTAGAGGTGGGCTGGTCGCTCGCAGCCGGGAGGGGTTAGGGAGGTGGCGGTAGGTGGGTGCAGGTGGCAGGTGGATGAGATTAGGCTGGTGGCAGGTGGGGGGGGGTTGGAGAATGGACTGGTAGCAGGTGACCACAGGTGAATGACCGTGATCAATCGAGTGGTTACTGACCTGTGTGCATGAAAAGGGAACTTTACACTCGTGGTGACCCCATCTCTTCACTTCCTCTACACTCATGTTGACCCATCTCTTACCCCCTTCTCTACACATGTGGTGCGGTACCCATCTTTTAATCTCGTCTACACCTGAAACGCCCCATCTTTTAACCCCCCTATACTCGTGGTGTACCCTAATCTCACCTTCCTCAACATTCATAGCGTCCCTATCTCTTAATCTCGAATTTCCATTACATAGACATTTGTCTGCCATTGCTCTCTCAGCCTCCCCTTTGCTCACACAGCCCCACGTGTCCACAACATCTATTTACAAGGATAGCTTTCTTCATGTCCCTCCATGATGGTCTTCTTGCTTGGCTTCCTATAGTCTCACTCTCGATTACCATCTGATTTCTGAGAACACCTTTATATACACAGATGTATTTGTGTCTGCATATATGCATTTGTGCATTTGTTTATATATCCGTATGTATACGTGTGTTTATTTGTATGTGTAATATGTGTGTGTGGTGTGCTTAGGTGTATACATCCTTGTGCGCTGGCGTGTGTGTGTGTGTGTGTGTGTGTGTGTGTGTGTGTGTGTGTGTGTGTGTGTGTGTGTTCAAAACAAAAACTCTGCCTCTCTCCTTCATCACCTCTCTGTTTACTGTCCACACACACTGCCTCTGCATATCAAGAGTTCACCTGAATCATAAGGTGTTCTTATCTTACTATCCTCAGCTGTGATGTGGGCCTGCATCCCTTAATCTCTCTCTCTCTCTCTCTCTCTCTCTCTCTCTCTCTCTCTCTCTCTCTCTCTCTCTCTCTCTCTCTCTCTTATTCAGGTGACAAACACACACACACACACACATACACACACACCATCTCATCGACTAGTAGGTCGTCTAGAGATGATTTGAAAAGGCTGAGGATGTCAAGAAACCGAGAGAAGTAAGGAGACCCGAGATTAGAGAGTCGATAAAAGGACATATTTAAGAGAGAGAGAGAGAGAGAGAGAGAGAGAGAGAGAGAGAGAGAGAGAGAGAGAGAGAGAGAGAGAGAGAGAGAGTGATTGTGAATCAGAGCTCCATTACAAAGAGAGGGACAAGAGATGTATATATACAAGAACAAAGACTGGAAGAGATGGATTAAGAGCCTGAGTGGAAGAAAACGTACTGATGGCCTCGTGGAAACGAGAGTTGCTGCAAACATTAGTGACAAGGAAAGTCTTGGACGCTTAGAAAAAGCCTAGTCAATGGGGAGTAGACACCACAAACACGAGCAGTGGGAGAGAACGAGTTTGCAGAAGCGAAGGAAGACTAGGGACTCAACAGCGAAACACTCTGAAGACGACAGCAAAAGAGGCAAAGACTATTTTGGAGACTGATAAAACGAAAGAATGGAGGGAAGTACGAGATAAGAATGGCGTGGAGAAAAGAATGGCCAAAACAAAACTCGAGGCCACGAAGCCTCAAATCAATTTGAGCACCATAAGAAACGGAAGACGCAACTTGTGAATAGTAACATGAAAGCCACGAGATGTATTAATGGCTTGGTAACGCCACGTAGAGAGAACACACAGCAGCTGGGAAAAGACGAAGGAACAGGAAGGAGACGAGTGGGAGAACCAAAGACCTTGGAGATCGCACGGGAGCTGAGAGAGAGGGGAGGGTAGGAGACAAAGTGGGAGAGTAAAAGAGCCTGGCAATTCTCCAAGAGACATTGGCAGTGATTGTCGTCCCCAGGCCCGCCACTGAATACATTAGCGTCCGCCCAGACTTACCGCACCTCAGCACCAGTTTATTAACGAGATGTATTGAGGTATGGACGAGTACCTTAAGAGACGCTAAGGAAACGGCATTTAAAGAAAGACAGGCGTTAGGCATCGGACACGGGGACAGGGACATCTAGAGAAAGCGGTGATAAAGACGGAGATATAAAATGAAAAAAATGCATGTCAAACTTTTTGGAAAGAAAAAAAGTTATGTCAAAAAACAGACTTAGAAAGGGAAAGAGACCCACAGCTGGATGACGGACACGGCAAGAGAGACAAAAAAGAGAAGCAGAAACAGGATGAGAAACCGAGCAACAGAACAAATATAAGAGGAAGAGGAAACAGAATGAGGAATCAAGTGACAGACTGAATGTATGAAAGACAGAAAGGGAAGCAAACCCAGAATGAGAAATCGAGTAAAACCCAAATGTGAGAGAGAGAGAGAGAGAGAGAGAGAGAGAGAGAGAGAGAGAGAGAGAGAGAGAGAGAGAGGCAAAAGAGGCACAGTCTGGGAGGTGAACACAGGCACCCCGACACACTTTTTATCACCTCTCATGTCTTCGTTAATTAACAGCTTAACATGGCATGTCACTGGCTCATGTCAGCAGCTTACCCATTACCTCGTCTACATGACTGAAGCATCGAGATTCACCTCGACCACTAACCAGTCTAAAACTGTTTTGGGAAGAATATCTGTCGCCACTAATGTGCGGAGGGAATTTATGTTGAAGAGAAATCACAAGGGTCCATGCTGGGTCCCTCCACTACCGTCAAGTTCTCTTTCAATAAACTTTCTGGTACAATAAACATAATTCTGTGTGATTTGTTAAAATAAACTTTATTTTCCTATTAGCCTTTTGCGCTGAAATGATATACGTGTGGTACTTTTTGCTTTTCTTTTATCTGTTTTCCAATAAACCATTTTTGATATACAAGACTGTGGATTACTTATCAGGCAATCATGATTCACCATACTCTCTGGTTACTTGCAAACGACCCGTGGTCTAAGAAACTGGTAAAAGTGTTACAAGGAATAATGTGTAACTCATACCTGCTTTCTGTAAAGCACTCCTACTTCATGTCCATAAAACAGGTGCATAACTGTGCTACTGTGCAGTCAGTCAGGGCCACTGAGTTTCAAAACCCATGGTACGTGACTGTCATGTCACAAAGATTTTTCAAAATATACGACTGTTCTCGGAAAGACTGTCATGTTACATTAAGGAACAACAATACACGACTTTCCTACGAAAGGCCCTCATGTCATAAGAACCAACTGCACTTCATGAACCATCATCTTACTAAAGCCAAATGCCACTCATAAACTTTCATGCCACACAATCCGACAGTCCCATGACATGGCCTGTCATAATGAAGTCAATATCGTCATGTCAATTCCTGCAGTCACTCAACATCCACTATAATAAGGAGCCGATATAATCCTTAGGTGTCAATGTAAATTTGGCTGGAGAGTGTAGAGGGCGTTCTTGCCAGAGCTCTGAGTGAAAAATCCGGCTACGGCTGCAAGAGAGATAAGAAATAAGACAGTAACAGGGAGAAAGAAGGATGACTAGGGCCTCCATGAAGCTAATGGTTCAATCTTCCCACGTCCACAACAGCATGGCTTTCCTGGGGCTCTGGTTGTGTAGGCTGAGTACCTTCGGCATGTTGCAAGTCACGCCCATACCATTACCACCCCGCCCACACAAATCTTACACCCACGGCATTCTCCTCCCATGTACACTAGATCTTGTATCCCCACTATATTCACCACATCTCACGCCTGTAGAGCCAGAGTCGTACAGACTTTAATCCACACTACTGCAACAACATCCACAAGACAGTTTCATCTACACGACTTCCGACGCCCACAACAGCACCCTTTTATACCAACCCCTATCAATCCACATTATGATCTCTCCAACACTGTTACTGTCCTTTTCATGTACTGTCCTCAAGCAGATAACCTCTTCGTGGACCATCGGTTCTCCTGTTATCTGTCCTTCCCATGTACTGTCCTCCAGCAGATAACCACTTCATGGACCATCAGGTCTCCTGTTATCTGTCCCTCCCATGTACTGTCCTCCAACAGATAACCTCGCTAAGGACCATCATATCTGTCCAAGTACACTCCATGTACCAAAACGTCCTCACCATCAGCACGTTAACACCACTAAAATACCAGCACCATCAGCACGCATCTACTACCACCCCCACATCCAAACCACATCCACATCCACAAAACCACCCCTCTACACCCAACACCTCAACTCTTACCACACACACACACACACACACACACACACACACACGTACACGCACACCCAATCTCGCCAGCTACGAAGACTGAAGGGCGTGCCAAATCACCCAAGAGAAAATATCACCAGTCGGCGGGTAAAGAGCGTTTCCCTTGCATGTCCCGAGGCTCGGGAGATCACGAGACGATCACGATATCACTACAAGAACAATCAGTAATTTCTCACGGCGCCGACAGATGTCCGGCCTAACATGCTCTCCAGCTGATTTCGAGAATGAGCTGCCTCTGAGGAGATGGATTTTATTAAGTAGCGTTTGCTTCGCCCCTGGACGATGGCGCTCTCGTCTTCAAAAACTAATGATCCTTTTTGTGTTCTCATCCTAGCTGTAATTCTTGAGTTGTTGGCGGGAAGACAAGATGAGAAACACGAAAGAAATGGGACAATTATGCGAATGTTTGACTCGCAGTGGGCAGCCAACCGCAGGC
The DNA here is from genome assembly GCF_036320965.1 of Panulirus ornatus. Classification (NCBI taxonomy): domain Eukaryota; kingdom Metazoa; phylum Arthropoda; class Malacostraca; order Decapoda; family Palinuridae; genus Panulirus; species Panulirus ornatus. The sequence continues at coordinate 16,092,592 of NC_092275.1, forward strand.
CATTCTTCCTCACAGCATCCATCACAGAGAACGGCCGGGAGGTGGGAGACCCGAGGGGGTAACTCGCATAAGAGAAATGAAAGCTTATTTATGGTGCCTTCATCAAGTGTAAGACTAATGTGGACGAAACTTGATCCTTGGCATGACCCCATCCTCGTGTTCGTCATGTGGTCAGAGGTAATAATCGTAATAATCCACCCGACTTGCACTTCCATTAAACAAAAAGTACCGAAAGCATGGGAAGAGGGATTTTTGGGGACAGGGAGAGAGAGAAAATGTAGTGTCGCTTTGAAAATGAGAAACAAAAGACCCTGCCATTAAGTTTTATGTGAAGAACAAAGTAATTAGCACGAGGCCCCACACATCTTGCGGTCCTCCGTCTCTGAGGTAATGGAGTATTTTGCCAGGGTGTAGAGCCGAGCTGCCCTTCCTTTACTTCTACCTCTCTGTCCCTCCCTCTGTCTCTCCCTCTTTTTTTCTTCACCTTTTCCACCCTTCCCCCACCCCCTCCTTCTCTGTCCTCTCCAACCCGATGCTTCTCCTCACCCCACCACCCGAGTGTTTAAACACTCTTACGTATACAATCGGAACCTTCAAAAAGGATCGAAACAGCGAGCCTCAGCTCATTAAGAATTCAAATACGTCTGCGAAAAAAAAAGCTGAGGGGGGTTGGGGTTGAGGTTAGCCGAGGGGGGGGGGGGGGTGCACGTCACTCCGCGGGGTTCATTCCGTGACCTCTGTAAGGCCCTAACAGCCACCCCAGCCAGACCCCTTGCGCCCTCCCGTAGTTACCGCTAAATGAACAACTTTATCCACAAGGGCCAGTGCTTGTGAGGGTTGCCGGCGATGGCGGTGGGGGCGGCCGCCCAGGCTTCGACCACGGGGAGAATGAAGAGGAACTGCAGGAAATTTGAGCGTATGGGTGGGAATACAGGGAGAAAAGAACTGAGAGAATAGACTGGTGATCATGACGTTTACATTTCGGGTCACCGACTTTTACCTACACGAGTTTGAGTCTTCTGCCATATAGGTAATGAGGGGGAAGTGATGGGGTGACACAAGAGGAATGGGAAAGTGATGGGGGTAGCGACTTTGTAAAACTGTCTTCATTTGATCACTATCTGTCTTCGAGATCGTATTCACTCGACGGCAACAGTGGGTATCCCTGGGTCAAGGTGAAATTACAGGTTGCGTATGCTTCGATAAAGACTTACACCACTGAAGATAAGCTTGTGTATTCATTGATGATACGTCATTCGGATGGAGTCTTTGACTCAAGCAGTCAACATGTCTAACTATCGTGGACAGGAATATACGTGAGGGTAATCAAGCTTTTTCTAAGCCTCCGTCCTCAAACGATCAAACTACTGTTCTCAACAGACTTGATTTATCGTACAAGAAAGGATCTTATTTTTCGCAGTGGTAGTTTTTTCCTAATCACCGCATCCCCCTGTATCTAATTGATGGACTCCAAGGGATTTAACACGTGTGACGGAATCCTACTCAAAACTTAATCCATCATAATTATGTGGTGGACTCCTGCTCACGGAGGAAATCATTATGACTCCATCTTCCCACTGCCCCATCTCGCATTGCAGATAAGGGCATGTGTTTATACATCCCCACCCCTCAATATAATAGTACTGAGGATAACCAGAAAGGAACGTCTTTATCTTCTGTGTAATATGTAACCGGTCTTAATTTTCCTGGTGTGTGAAGGTTGTTCGCTCCCTGGGTGTGGGAAAGTGGGGGAAAGCGTTAGCGCATACTGTGTATACCTGACATGATGATGTGGTTTCGTGGACCACGCATGCACACAAGGTTACTTACAGAAGCAGGACTTTGCATTGAAATACGTACGCACCATATATAGCTGTGGCACACATGTACAGTATATACAAACACATACCCCTCTCCACTGGACACAGGCACATACCCCCACACTGAACACTAGTACATATCTCCACACTGAACAAACACAAAACACATACCCCCACACTGGACACAAGACACACACATTCCCTTTAACCTGACCAACAATCGACAATCTACGTGGGAAGGGATTCCTAAGCTCGTTGGGCCCCATACAGGAATGTATGTGTGTCGATAGTGGATCAGGCGACTCCCTAGGACCCCTTATACAAAGCTTGTGCACAGCTTCCCTCAAAGCGATACACATTCGACCTCTCTAGCACTCTTGAGCCTCTCCCTCGACACGTACTCGACATCTACAGCATACTGAACCTCCCACGACGCACTCAACCTCCCCAGCATACTGAACCCTCTCCTCGACACACACTCGTCGCCTCGAACATACTGAAAAACCACTTCCCACAACACACTTCCTCCTCCTCGACACACACACACACACACACACACACACAGACACATGACAAGCAAACCCAATCCAACACACTACCCGTCCCTCTCACTCAATCCCTGGGAAATAAACCTGCTTAAACAGACTCCCCCTGTCTCTCACATGCATTCTCTTCCTCCTTCACACACACACACACACATCTCCTCCTCTACTCCCCACGACACAAACAGACACAAAAATAATCACCTTTACACACTTACAATTCGCGTGGTGGTCTAAACGCAACGTTACCTGCACGAGAGAGAGTTCCTTAATGACTTAATACTTACGTCGGGCCTCCCAGGTGGGGGGAGTGGTGGGGGAGCCTCACACCTGCGCGCGCACACACACACACACACACACACACACACACACACACACACACACACACACACACACACACACTTGAGAAGAAAAGTAAAGGACACACAATGGCTGCTGGCAAACATTAGAAAAACTTTTTAGGATATGGATAAGGAAATATTCAGGATGCACATCCTACATTAATTCAAAGCAAGAACATGCTTCTCATGTTTGGTCACCGCACCTACAGAAGCACAAAGAGCTCATAGAGGGGGTGCAAAGGAGTGAAACGAAGATAGTATTAGCATTAAGAGAGACGAGTAACAGCCATAGGCTCCGGGCCTTATATTTGCCCATCACCGAGTGCCGCGCCCAAGATTCGAACCCACTACACCACAGAGGCCTCTGTGTGTGTGTGTGTGTGTGTGTGTGTGTGTGTGTGTGTGTGTGTGTGTGTGTGTGTGTGTGTATATACCTGGATCCGCCTGCAAATTGTAACACAGCGGAGAAATCACATCCGACGAGGCTGTATCATCGCCAGCGGACGAAAAGGAGTACAGGATTAACGAGTACCCGCTTACCCTCCCGATCCCAAAAAGGAAAACCCACCTTACCCCGCTCCCGCGAGGAGCGTGGCTGAATGAGCTTTATACAAGGGGGTCCTGGGGTCGCCTACCTAACTACAAGACATACATATACTCCTGTAGGGGCCTCACGAGAAATCCCCTCCCTGTACTTTACATATAGGTAATTACACACAAACACATATATACATATGTACATATACATAAAAAAATACAGAAATATATATAAATAAACACAAAGAACAGACTGACACTGTACATACACCTACACATCAACAGAGGCACCCACACACATAAACACATATGAAGCACGTATACAGAATAAGAGCCACACACACACACACACACAGGTTCATTACTACAGCTCATCCATCAACAGTATAATCTGAGCAGTGTGGCCTGGGTTTAGTTGTCTTCCCATGATGGACTACCACTCCTCTGTCTCGGTGTGTGTGTGTGTGTGTGTGTGTGTGTGTGTGTGTGTGTGTGTGTGTGTGTGTGTGTGTGTGTGCAAAGGAGTAAAGACATGGTACGTATATACGAGGTTGAGAGACAGGGGAAGCATGAGTGTAAAACTATCTCCCTGCCACACACAAATGGTAATCACGAATAATAATCGCGCTCGGACACACACACACACACACACACACACACACTGCTGATAACTTTATTTCCCCTGAACTACAGCAGGAATTAATCAAAAGGAGAAATAAAGGACCATCATAAATCTAGAAACAGATATCACCCATTTTGTGACTGCAAGACAAGCTGAACCTGAGATGAGGCGAACATGTATAAATACTATTTTCTAACCGTGCCAGCGGCTCGTATAACCAGAGGGATAAGACGTAATATATCAATTCTTACTTTAATACTTCTTACTTTAATTCTTAATGTAATAAGAGGTCAGTGGGTCAAACCTACCTTCCTGTTTCGACTAAAGATTTTAATAACGTGGGTACAAGACTTCTGAAACCATCGTAAGGGATTAATAAGGTAAAGTAAGGTCCAAGACCCAGCTGTAGGGAGGTGGAAGACCTCCAAAGCCATCGTAGGAGGGAGAAAGGGATGCCAGAAGAGAGAGAAATGTATAGAGAAAGGCGAGAAGGAATAGATGAAACATACTATTAGACAGAGAAAGAGAGGTAACGGATCTAGAAGGAAGAAAGAGAAGACAGAAGGGAGGAAAGGAGAAGGGGACAGAAGGAAAGGGACTTGAAAAACAAGGAAAGGAGAAGGGGACAGAAGGAAAGGGAACTGAAAAGCAAAGAAAGACGATCAGAATTAAGGTTGCTGCTGCAAGGGAGTACAAATACGCGAGAGGAACAACGCATCATCTTAACCCTGTCCTCCTTCACGCTATTAACAAACCCCTGCAACTCGCTCCTTAACCTTGGGAACATACATGTCCCATTCTTACAGACGTTGGGACACACCTCACGCGCTGTACGTGTCCCATTCTACCAGATCTTGGGACACACGTCACGCACTGTCTTGTCCCTTCTGATTCGAGCTCTCGTTTGAGACGGATCGTGAACGTCATACGTTAGTTATTTCTTAGGACGCGATGGGGTCGCGACTCTTGGGTCATTATTAAAGCACTTGGGTGATGCTTAATACATAATGATGATGGTGTGTGTGTGTGCGTGTGCGTGTGTGTGTGTGTGTGTGTGTGTGTGTGTGTGTGCGTGTGTGTGCGTGTGTGTGTATGTATGTATGTATGTATGTATGTATGTATGTATGTATGTATGTGTGTGTGTGTGTGATGTGACAATGACATAACAAAAACCAAAAGAATATCCCATAATTCTTCAACAAATCTGGCACTGAGGAGCATCATATCATTCTTTCTGATCTCGTGATGGTCGAGTACAGCTGGATTCTAGTCCCAAGCGCCCCAATCCGCCCAAACAGGGAACACTAGGCTGAACGCGTCCGTATTCATCTCGCATAAGGGAGCAGATACATTTCCATATAAGTGTTTCTGCTCGGCTCAATGCGCACTCGTCTTTGATAAACCTTGCCAAGCTGTTATCACCTGTTAGTTTTTATATATATATATATATATATATATATATATATATATATATATATATATATATATATGCTAAACCGATGCTGTTTTAGACCTAAGACAATCATAGCTTACATATAGACAAGCTCCAGACCCCGAAGCCTCCTACCTTACTTACTTCCTCTATACAATGAGACCTCTACGACCAGACGTAGCTTTTCGGCCAAACATCCTTCGCTAAATAACCTCTGCCTTGAAGTCAGAACGGGAGGGTAATACATATGCAACAACGCAGCGTGCATTTCAATTTTGTTTTCCAATTTGCATAGTCGTGTTAGATTCATCTTGGCCTCGCTTGTTTCTGTCTGAATACTTAGCTGACCCAACTTCCAGTGGTGGGTGAGTAGTGTGGGGGCTGGGGGGAGCATGTGCATGGGTAAATAGGGTAGTTAGCAAATGGTAATTGGCTGTAGGGTCAGGAGATAATTGGGTATGAGTGGTGGTGGAAGAGAGTGTAGGGGAGAGGTGGTCATAGCGTAGGGCTGTGGTGATGAGTGTGAGTGTATGGAAATGTGGCAGTGACAGCGTGGACTGGTGATAAGAGTAAGAGCAGAGGAATGAACGTGAATAAATAAGAGTGAAGGCAGGAGTGAGATTAGATACATGGGGGAGGGAGTTGTCCAAAATGTGTAAAAAAAATTGTGTAAATGAAGGATCTCCATGGTTACAGCTCCTGGGATACGTATAGAGGCGTCAGATTTGGCAGAATTATGGCGAAGACGTAGTGCAACTTACATTCTTAAAACTATATAGTATTCCAAATACCTCTCTTAGTACTGTAATATCTACGTAAATGATTTGCTTACTCCCCGTCCAAAACAATGAAAGAAGCTATGTTTATGAAAAGAAGCAAAGCTCTCTCCGAAATGTTATTTCATGTCGAGATTCATTTAGGTGTAAATAATACCAAACAATCGCCGCAGAAACCCTTCCCATTTTCTCTTTCTAATTCTAAACCCTTATCTTAATTACAGAAACCACCGAAAAATATGTATAGCAGTAATAACAGAATCCATTTCATACAACAGATACAACGGCACAGGACGCATATGATAATTTAGCATACTCAACAACGCACATCCAAAACATCAATAAATATACACATATGTTTGTTCTCCCACTGTACCCTCCCTAACCAACATTTGCTTTCTCTTCTTACCTCTCACAAAAAAGGTACAAAAATACATCTATAGCTTCTACAAAAAACCTGTGTTGCTCTAATGTTGGGGCTCCTCAGTGGAGAGGGAACGTCTAGCCTAGAAATTGGGACTCATTGATGATACTCGTTCGAGCCTGTGTCCCGAAAAAAAGCATTGAACACGTACACTAATTCGTCTGCTGTTGTGTGTTCTAGACGATACTCGTTTGAGCCTTCGTCCAGAAAAAAGGTACATGTACACTAATTCGTCTGCTGTTCTGTGTTCTAGACGATACTCGTTTGAGCCTTCGTCCAGAAAAAAGGTACATGTACACTAATTCGTCTGCTGTTCTGTGTTCTAGACGATACTCGTTTGAGCCTTCGTCCAGAAAAAAGTAAGGTACATGTACACTAATTCGTCTGCTGTTCTGTGTTCTAGACGATACTCGTTTGAGCCTTCGTCTAGAAAAAAGTAAGGTACATGTACACTAATTCGTCTGTTGTTCTACGTTCCCTTCTCCCTTCACTGGAGCAATGAAAATGCAGGCGAATGAGAGATCCCTTTAGCAGTGGCCTGCTCGAAAAATGCGAGCCACATCATAGAAAATTGGGTCATAGCCCAGACTTACCGTAATGGCGTATTCCATTCTCCTGTCCACTTGACTTGAAGTATTAACGATGTCCATGTTCGATCCATGATATGCTGGCACATCAACACTTACCTTATCAACATTTTCCATCTCAAATCTGAAACCTATTGTTCTCAAACCCTAACTCCACAACAAGCTTACATATGATATATCTAGCTCACAAAGAAACATATAAAACTATAAAAAACTTCATCTAACCTAATCTTATTATTTTTTTTTTATTATACTTTGTCGCTGTCTCCCGCGTTAGCGAGGTAGCGCAAGGAAACAGACGAAAGAAAAGGCCCAACCCCCCCCCCCCATACACATGTATATACATACGTCCACACACGCAAATATACATACCTACACAACTTTTCATGGTTTACCCCAGACGCTTCACATGCCTTGATTCAATCCACTGACAGCACGTCAACCCCGGTATACCACATCGCTCCAATTCACTCTATTCCTTGCCCTCCGTTCACCCTCCTGCATGTTCAGGCCCCGATCACTCAAAATCTTTTTCACTCCATCTTTCCACCTCCAATTTGGTCTCCCTCTTCTCCTCGTTCCCTCCACCTCCGACACATATATCCTCTTGGTCAATCTTTCCTCACTCATTCTCTCCATGTGCCCAAACCACTTCAAAACACCCTCTTCTGCTCTCTCTACCACGCTCTTTTTATTTCTACACATCTCTCTTACCCTTACGTTACTCACTCGATCAAACCACCTCACACCACACATTGTCCTCAAACATCTCATTTCCAGCACATCCATCCTCCTGCGCACAACTCTATCCATAGCCCACGCCTCGGAACCATACAACATTGTTGGAACCACTATTCCTTCAAACATACCCATTTTTGCTTTCCGAGATAATGTTCTCGACTTCCACACATTCTTCAAGGCCCCCAGAATTTTCGCCCCCTCCCCGAAAATCTAGCTTGGGAAAATCCTGCAGGCTTAATTTATTCAGTGGTTCTCAGTGGTAGCAAGGAATGACAGCATATACTGCACGACAGGTTACCCAGCTAGGCTACGTGCACCATAAATGCATGATTTCACAGAAATTTTGTTTGTATTATGATAATCCCGTTTAGATCAATTAACTTCATAAAAATTAAAATAACGAATGATTTTCTGGGATTATCTGGGTTATTTGACGACATGGAGTCAAGCTTACTGGGAAGAAAAATGGTTTAATTTCCAAACACATTCTTTCGGTAATCAAATATTGAAAATACAAATGCTAATGTCATCCCATGCTAAGTGTACAAGTAACTGCTTAAAGATATACAATTCAAGTACAAATAATTACAATGCAATTGCTACTATTACTTACCATGTGCTATATATATATATAAAAAAAATATATATATATATATATATATATATATATATATATATATATATATATATATATATATATATATATATATATAAAGGAGTACACGAGGCAGCTGATAAACATCGAAAAAGTAAATATATAACAAAACGGTGAGAACCACTGACCCTACAACTAGGCTATATCCAAGATGAATAATAGGAACACGCACCTGGTTTATGGTGGGGCGCGTTGCTCTCTGGCCTGCCCGAGACTGGGAGACCTCGATGAATCCTCCAGCCAAAGTTATATTGGTCATGATGCAGCCTGACAGCTTGCAACGACCAACATCAATGACATTACGTGGACAATGTTCATCTTAAATTCATCGAATGTCCGTTTTCAGCAGATCGTAATGATTTACCAGTGTCCGTTCTGTTTTATGTCTATTAACACTTTCAAAGAGTTGATTTCTTTTCCAAGTCTTAACCACTAGACCATTTAACCTCTGTACTTCAATGAACAACCATAAAATCTCATCATAACTCACGGAAGTCTATGGACCTAGTTTCTTAAGCGGAAGTCATGGCCGAAATGTAAAACGTTATCAGGCACTCTACCTAGACTTTAAACTATGTTCAAAGTCATTGAGCACTACATTTCACCAAAATGTTCACTTAATGCTATACGCCATCATCAAACGAAACGACAGTCTCTTATAAAGTAACAACGCTAATGTAAAACGAGTCGTAACTGTAAATGCGTCTTGAAATGGCAATCTCGTAATCTATCATTAAGACGTTTTAACCAAGATTAAAAGACTTACGTAACACTACAGTACCACTAAACTTCACCAAAATGTTCACATAATACGTTACACAAACTCTAAATGTAACTAGTGCCCGAATATGTAATATTAACGTTAAATTGCCTCGGAGCACAAAATGCGTCCATTCATCTCTATCAACAGATAGTGACTGACGCGTGAACAAACATGACGCCTTTACATGGCGTGACCAAAAAATTCTACGAAATATTAATTACAACGATTTTTTTTCTCAATATCCTTTCTGAATATTTTTTGTAAATACAATTCTATTCTATTGTTCAATCTCGTATAACGGTATTGAAATTGGAGACAACTGCGCGGATAAAGATTATGCAACTGATAAACGGGGGAAAAAGCGAAAATAAAACACTACAGATTAAGGCATGTTAGGAAAGCAAGCGATAGTTTAAACAACCGGAGATGCAATGTTGTTGCTATGGGCTATTTACTATCCTAGTCTTATTTCTAAATCAAATTGCCAATATCATTTATATATGGATTTATTTCCCCGTATTATAGTGGTGTTCAATACGGGTAAACTCATTACGTATAAAAGAAATTCATTACACTTAGCCATAGATAAGAACGCGAAAATTATAACCCTCAGACTTGGTGATTTAAATTCAAGACGCGAATATTCTAGCCTGCGTAAGTCGGAGGCCTAACTTCTCTCCAACCCCAAATATGGCTTTCAATTTTGTCTTTCTAGTGGAGAATAGCGACATGCCTGAGTTATTCCAGTTGTATGATGATAAGGCACGGATATATGGGTATGTGGTGACTGTCTTTTTATTTTTGTGTATTACAGGAGCAATACTAGTATAAAACTCTCCCATAATACACAAAAATAGACAGTCATCACACACCCATATATCCGTGCCTTATCATCATGTAACCGGAATAACTCAGGCATGTCGCTATTCTCCGCTAGAAAGACAAAATTGAAAGCCATATTTGGGGTTGGTTAGGATACGGGGCAATACTATGAACCATTTGAGTGTGTGTGTGTGTGTGTGTGTGTATATATATATTTCTATATATATCTTTTTTTAATATACTTAACTCTAACGGGAGGGAGTTTTACACTGGTGGGGCCCAACCTTTAGGAAACATTCTCTACTGTAATACACCTTTTTGAATCCATGTATGCTGTCTACAGTAATCTTATGTGTGTGTGTGTGTGTGTGTGTGTGTGTGTGTGTCCATTTTATGACAGACACATAATCACGAAATTATGCGTTACAATTAAGTCTGTGATGCTTATAGTAGTCAAATATATTTTCAGTAGAGACTAATTTCCACAAACTCTTGCTAATAGTAACATAGACGAAGCGTTCAGTTCCCTGCGAATTTCGTATGATTTTGAATTAAATTTTACTTCAATCTTCTCTGTGTCGGTTGTGTCTATGAACAAATTGTACATCTATACAGAGCTGCACGCATATTACATTAGTCCAAACCTGTATATGGAACGAGAGTTTAAAGGCTTCAGTATTTGTAGCTATGATCTCGAAAGATGTAATGTACATACGCAATATATTCCTGATGTAACAGATACAACATATATCAAACAGGTTGTGGCGAGGTTATGAAGTCTAGTACAAATATTGTCATAGGATATCTAGCATAGATATTGATATCAGACGCCAAAGTTTTCATATGACACCTAGCATACATAATGTTGTTTGAAATCCTACGAACCTCTAGGAGCCGATTTAGAATTTCTGAAATATAACCTGGCAATGTAGAGATGGCTTCAGTTTAACCACGTCTGCAGAATAAAGTAACACTTCAACACTGAGTTCACTTTCCACTTATGACACAACGCCAGACTAACGGCCTTTGAAACGCAAGTTTGAAAACAGCAAACTTTCATTTGAGCTGGGACCTCTCTGTAAACAAAAACCGCAAGCTTCTGATGCCACTGAAAATATGAACCTGTTCCTCTTTCTGATCAAGAACTTGATACTCTGCTCTAAGGGTATGACTCAAGATATCTAATCTTAAATCGTCTTCCAGGTAACTAAGAAATCTACTTTGCCCCCACAGAAACATAGGGTGAAATAAAACAGAATCCAAACACCAGAGTTTCAGCTCCTCCATGATCGCACACACACACACACACAAACACCAAATTCAACTGAGATTGAAAAAAAAAAAAAAAGTTGTGTGTTCGCCCGTGCCTCTAATTCCCTCAACACAGACGTGAAGTTCCTCTGTCTTGTCTCTGCCAGGGACCCGTGCCGGGTCGGCCTCATCTGTATGCAAATTCCTCTCTTCTCCTCCTCGGCTTGACACAAGAGGGACGTGATGATGCAACAAGGTCCTCCTCATCGAGTTGCAAAGCCGTCTTCCTCTCGAAGGCGCCGGCAGGAATGAGAGTTTGTCCTCCCGAGTATTCAAATGATGATGATGATTTGGATGTTTGTTTCCCTGAAATGTTTTCTGGGGTGAAATGATTGTGTGGGCTGATGTCGAAGCCCTTCTGAGAGAGAGAGAGAGAGAGAGAGAGAGAGAGAGAGAGAGAGAGAGAGAGAGAGAGAGAGAGAGAGAGAGTGTGTGTCGTGTGCGCTTTTTGTGTGTTTCTTTTTTGAAAGTGTATACGTGTAGTACCTCCAATTTGTTCTGTGGGGGTAGGGAATCCTACACTCGTAGGATCCCCATCTCTTGAACTTTCTCCAAAATCATACAACTTCTGTGCGTGTGTGTGTGTGTGTGTGTGTGTGTGTGTGTGCGTGAAAGAGGGAGAGAGGCAGGAGAAATAAGAGACATTACTAACACGAAGACGACAGTCAAGTAAAAGAATATATTGTTTAATCAGTCAGTGTCGTGCAAAAGATGATATCATAAAACACATCTTTATCTCATCTTTGACATGAGGTTAAGACAATGAATTACTTTAATTCTACGAAATATGTTAGTAATTATACGAATAAAACTATCGGACTCATCTTCTGTGGATAGGTAAAGTGTAACATAATATTGCTCAACAGCATCTATCCAGTGAACGATGGAGAGCACAGAAAACAAGAGATGTAATTACTTTGTTTGAATATATAAAGAGCAATATCATTGTGCTGAGATAAAGTGAGTTTTCTTCCCCAGGTCATCTTCAAGGTTCATGTCTCACGATTCGTTCACATTGCACGAAGTCTCACGCGTGAAGAAATATACGAAAGTGCTTAAAGAAGTGTTTGCATTTACATGTACGTACTCACAGGCTTTCGCAAAGCAATATCTATTCAACCCATAGGCGATTCTAAGCTCATCTAACTTCAGAGACTATTCTTCGAAAATCCTAACAAGTTTTTTTTTGGGGGGGCTAATAAATATCGGGTCAGTTCCATTATCGAAAGCCTGGAATACTTGGATTCATTGAGGCTTTCCAGTCCTTGCGCCTGATACGTCTTGCAGATCATGTCACAGATGCGATCCAGTACTTTACCCTGCATCAGGAAGTTAAGTCTATCCATTATTTCCTCATACAGTGTGCATGGGTGTTGGTGAAGCTCTATATTCCCCTTACACAGTATGTAGTTGTCTTAATGGAACTCCAGTTTCCCTTATACAGTGCGTATATACTGCTCAAACTCTACTTTTCCCCTTATAAAATGCTCATGAATATTGCTGAAAGTGCAGTTGCTCTTATACACTATCTATGTGTGTTGCTGGGGCCCAATAGTTTCTGCAATAGACCGGGAAACAGCAACGGGGCGTTAGGTTACAAACCCAGAACCTCTCCCTCTGGTAAAAACCCTAATTACATCTCTGTCTTTCTTTCCTCCAGTCTCCCGGATCTCTTCTGAATCTTTATTCAAGGTTGGGACTCTTGTCTCCGCGTGGGCTCTCATTAATGACAGACATTCTAACATATTTCACTTCGATTTTATCATCAGTTTCCTTATAAATCAAGTACATTCACAGATATCAAATTTAGATGATAAGGTCAGTCGATAAAAGACGTTTCGCTTTCTTTCTCCCACTCTCTCAAGAGCACTTAAAGTAAAGGAAACCCAGTTCTGAACGTGCACAGTGCGTGTTAACACCTGGTGCATGACTATGGCCCGGGAAGGTCGCGGCGAAATGGCAGTAAAGGTCATGAATTACCAGGTCCTCCACTCGTGGAGGGTCGGTGGACTGTGTGGTGGCGTCGGTCGCCTGCAGAGGGAGGGCTGTCTGCCTCCCCACATCTCTGGCAAAGGTGCGTCGGGTAGAACTGACACCAGGGGATGAGGCTAAGGCGTGAGGGATGTTAGGGATGGGGCTAGGGTGTGAGGGACGCGGATGTTGGGGTTGTGAAATTGGTGGGAGGAGGGGGAGGAGGAGAAGGGATGTGAGGAAGAAGAGAGTTAGAAGGGATAGAGGAGGACGAAGAGGTAAGTGGGAAAGAAAATGATGAAGAGAGGGAAGGAAAGGTAAGAGGGAAAGAAGATAATGAGTCGGGGAAGAGGAGGAGGTTCGTGCAAGAGAAGAAGAGAGACAGAAAAAAAAAATATGAAAGACAACAGATGGGAAAGACGTTATTGAAATGAGGATGTAAAAAAGGGAAAGTCAGGGAACAGAAATAAGAAAAGGGAGATGGAAAGTCAGGAAAAGAGAAATAGAAACAGGATCACTGAGAAGACCATGTTTAAAAAGGAAAAAAGGTGAGAGATCGAAAGAAGAGAGAGGGAGAGGTGTGTGTGTGTGTGTGTGTGTGTGTGTGTGTGTGTGTGTGTGTGTGACAGGTCGAGAGAAGGAGATTTGAGAAGTTCAGATAAAGAAGAGGGAGAGGAATGCATCTAGATAAAGGAATAACTAGAAAGAGACAGGATATCAAGAGAGAGGAGAGCCAGACAGAGGAAAAACCTGAACAGAATAGAGAAGACGAAAGATATTAGCTCACTTATTTACTAGTTATTTTGTCGAGACAAAAGCACCTCTGAATTGCGTCCATCATTTTCTCAGTGAACGAAGCCCCCGGCTTCCTCCCCGACCCACACACGCAACAAACAGAAAAGAACGAAAGCGAAGCGAATGTATGAAGATGTGAAGGTATGACAATAGATGCCTGCAATAAAGACTCGGTTAAAAATGTTATTCACGATGATTAATACTCACGCAAGGCGCAGGATGTGCCCAGTGATGAACATAATCATCATAGAACAGTAAGGGGAATGAAAGTAAAAGATATACAAGTATATTCTCTCTCTCTCTCTCTCTCTCTCTCTCTCTCTCTCTCTCTCTCTCTCTCTCTCTCTCTCTCTCTCTCTCTCTCTCTCTCTCTCTCTCTCATGCAGCCGTCCTCTCCTCCCTAGGCATGTCTGTTACCCCCCTCCCTGCAGGTGTAAGGGGCGAGTTGAAGAAATCCTTTGTTTTGCCTCCCATGATACACCGTGTCGAAAGGATTCTCCTCCTATGTCGAAGGCGTGAAGACTTGATCCTTTTCAGACCCGATGATCTCCTTTTTGCATCCTCAAAGGTGATTTAATTCTCTGCTCAGCTGTTCCTTAAATTCCAAGTGTCTCATTAAAATGCTGGGACCAGCTTTTGGAACGATTTATTCCTTAAGCTCTGTAGTCGGAGGTTCGAATCTTTTGAAGTATTATCATGATCATTATCTTTATGATTTCTATCATCTTTATCATTATCATTATTATTATTATTATTATTATTATTATCATTATTAGTATTAGTATTAGTATTACTATTATTATTATTACTATTATCATTATCATCATTATTATCATTATTGTTATTATTATTATTGTTATCATTATCATTATTATCATTATTATTATCATTATTATCATTATTATTAGTATTATCATTATTATCATTATTATCATTATTATTATTATTATCATTATTATCATTATCATTACTATTATCATTACTATTATCATTATCATCATTATCATCATTATTGTTACTATTATCATTGTTATCATTACTACTATTATCATCATCATTATCAATAAAGATATGAAATAACTTCACGAGTGCAAGCGTGTTGAATCCGACGGGTCGATAAAAAAAATCTAAACCTAAACCTCGCGAACAAAAAACGGGATTAAGGGATAAAGTGACATTAAACTATGGAAGTAAAACTCAGACGTAAACCTCAAGAATGATATTTGTAATCAAACTCAAGAGATGTACGTTTAAAAAAGGGGTGGAGAGGGGTGAGAGGAGTGGGGGATGCCGTCCAGACTTTGCCTTTGAGAAGAGACTCCAGGTAACACCTCAAATAAGAAGAATTCACAGTTCCTCACATTGCAGTCTGAATGTGTGTTGTCTTCGCATGGGAAGAGAATGCATCTGTGGTCATCATATCCTATCTTGAATGAGCTAATGTTTTCAGAGCTTACTTCGTTCTAAATCTAAATTTCTGTCGTGAAAGGTTCGGTCCTAAAGCCTCATTAGGTTTACCATCCAGTGAAGAATACTGCAAATGATGAATAACCTCGATTAACGAGCCACAGTCGTTGAATAACCAGTATCCTCGTCAACCAAATGTTTGGGTTATCCATTGATTTCCCTCGCTAAGCGAACTGTAAACAAATTCCTCCTCAACCAAAACAAGCGGGGTAACCAGACACCCATCCTTTAACATCAGCTTATGAACCATCGAACTATTGGTGTATGCAAGTCCCATGCTCTCCACACCTGCCACTCATCCCCGAATAATGAATCGGTAAAATGTCATCCAATACTTGGGGCGAGGCATCTCCAGCCGCCCCCCTGATGTGCGAATTTTAGATACATGGCCTTGTTGACGGAGGCTTGTTGAGGGAGGAGGAGGAGGAGGAGGGTCCGTGCCAGAACCAACACAGACCAGCGGCAGCGATAACAAGACCTGTTGCAAGAATAAGCACATCGGCGACGTCTCGGCCGATCACGCCTCTCTCTCTCTCTCTCTCTCTCTCTCTCTCTCTCTCTCTCTCTCTCTCTCTCTCTCTCTCTCTCTCTCTCTCTCTCTCTCTCTCTCTCTCTCTCTCTCTCTCTCTCTAACACCTCCGTACTTACCCCTGTACGCGGTATGAAGGACGGAGGGAATATAGCTCACGTGGAGCCAGGGGTGAGGTGTTTGTGTGTGTGTGTGTGTGTGTGTGTGTGTGACTGGAGGGCACGTAGTGACTATAGGGAGGACGTGGAGACTGAGGGACCTGGGAAAGTAGAGATTTGACTATTTAGATTAAAGACAAAGACGAGGACTTCCTCCAATGTTAGTAAATACTTTCCCTTGTCTTTTCTTTTTCCTTTTCATAATTCTCTCTCTCTATGTTTATATCAATTAAGTCTCGGCCTTGATGTGAGCTTTTGTCCCTGACTGGAGCCTTCAACATAAAAGGGACGTGTGGTGGAGGAGGTTAGTGTCCCAACGTGTAAAGGATTAGAAAAACAGACCAGAAGAAAGAAATGGATCATAGAAGACAAAGAATCGATCGAGGAAGGTGTAGTATGGAAAGATGGGTAGGATGAAGTCCTAACATGAAGAGGTAGGAGAACCTGCAATCCTGCAGGAGAGGCAGGAGGTTCCGCATCAGGAAGCAGACTTGAAGAATAGGATTTAACAATAATCGAATGTGCATAGATTTATTTTTGATATATTCATGGTCCAGCGGACTGCTAGTGGCTGGAGGTGATGCAATATTTACACAGATGGCCACAGGAACCATCATGGGTCTCCTATACTCTATTGCCGCCTCTGAATGTGTTTGGATAAACAAGTGGTTGATATGTCCCATCAACGGGGGGAGCTCTGTACTGAGGATCATACATGAGGAATCCAAGGGATCAGAAAGTCTCTCGAGAATCAAATTATATGATAGGATTCGATTCCCTATGTCTACACGCCTTTACTTGTTATCAATGTCTTATAAGTTTCACAGTTACTTGTGTAAGTCTTATAAGATAGAAAGTACTTATTCGATTGTTTGATAGTCATTTGACAAAGAAACTGGAGTAGGAAGTTTGTATGGAATATATATAATAAACATTTCAAAGGAGAAACTTATTACCTTATTGTGCCATATTACATACTTCACAAGCTGTCTATCTTCCCCTTTCCGTCCAGTTATTCGGGCAATATACGTCTCGTGGCCAATCTTGTATATAGACAGAGATTTTATATATAGTATAAAGAGACATAGAGAGATTCTATCTTGACTTTACTACACACAAAACAAAACCTCGAGTCATTGACGACGAAGCGACCAAACCTCAGAAACAGACCGACATATTGAAATTCTTCCCGTGGAGCTGGTCCCTCAACCCCATCTCACCCCACCCTCTCCCTCCCTCACCGTCGGGTGGAGGAGGAGGAGGAGGAGGAGGATGGAGGTGGGAGGGAGGAGGGTGGGTGACGTGATCTAGACAGGTGTTTTGTTCCTGTCATTCCATCGATGTCATCTCCCTCTGTCACTGTCATTCCACCCATCTGTCACTGGCGTCCGGTTGTCATTAATGTCGTTGTCATGCTACACCCCTCCCTCTCCATCCTCAACTCCCCCTCCCTCCTCCGGCCTGGTGTGTGTGTGTGTGTGTGTGTGTGTGTGTGCATCGGTCGGTCAGTCGGTCGTTGGCTCACATACATCTGGCACTTGTTGGCTGCCACTTCTCGTGGGTTCACTCCTGTTAGCCCTTACCCTCTGGGTTCACTCCTCTTAGTTGTAACCCTCTGGGTTCACTTCTGTTAGTCCCTGGGTTCACTCCTGTTAGCTGAACCTCTGGGTTCACTCCAGTCATTTCTGTTTCATGTCACCTGTGTTCAGTTGGAGGAAAGTTGAAGTTATTCCATCCCCTCTGCCAGTCCCTTATTGCTTCCATCTAAGGTTTCAGATGAGATGTGGACCTTATACTGGATTCAATCCTGCATAAATTTTCCCTCTTTCTGAGTTCAACCATTTTAGCTTCTCTTGAATCATTTTCTTACAGGATTCCATCTGGTATTCCTTTTTATGTTCACTTTCCTGTATCTATTTTCTCCTTGTAAATAAATCTTAGTGTTTTCCGACCCTTTCATTCTGTCTCTTGTTCCTATTTTCGTTCTAGCTTTCTCTTAAATTTTAGTTCAAACATGGACTTCATTCCTCAGAAAATATTCAAATTTCGTCCACGGAGAAAATTTCTTAATTCCACGGGAGTTGCTGGAGGCGTCGTGGCTTTGGACTGCTGTTCTCCTCCTCCTCCTCCTCCTCCTCCTCCTCCTGGGCAGTGGTCATCCCTCTTCTGCTTGTCTGGCTTTATCTCAGCTGGCCTGGACCCTGCGCCAGCCAGCTACCCACCCATAAACGAATCCGGGGAATTAACTTCAGCTCGAGAAGCTTCCCAAACATGGACTACTTAGTTGTGTTTCCATAATGTGCGTCAGGCAGGATCCGAGTTGTTTGAATCGTCCCAACGTATCTGGTTTAGTGAGTTTGTTGTGTTTGTTCAGATGGGATGGTACGAACGACCTGATTCCCCACAGAGATTAGAACAGTCCTGGTCAACTCATTGTGGCTAAAGTGATTCATCTCTTAAGTCTACCGTAGATCTAACGGCGTATAAGGCACATAACGTCAAAGGAATCGACATTTCATGGAAGTTTCAATGCGAGATTTTATATGAGTGTTCGGACCTCTTCGTGAAGCATCAGATTCTCTTACATCTTCCTCAAACCAAACACCTTATCCAATCTACTTTTGAGTTATTTATACATTAACTATGGTGAGCCTTGTTTCTATTCTTTTTTTTCCAAATGAGATACAATAAAATCACCAAAGAGATCCTTCCGTCAATTCATTTCTAGATCATTGACAAAAAGCAGTTGTATACATTTTCCTCAATACATACGAACTAATCTAACGTTCTGTCTTCGAGTTTGAACTGGACTGTGAATAACCCGACGCTGTCCAAGCTATGATTCATCGCACAAATCCGATTAGGATGCTGGTTCAATAATACTGGGTCGCCACCCTAACCTCTCCTGGTGAGAACTCCATTAAACAATTTCCCAGCTGAGTTGTATCTCTGTGTCTTTATCTATTCATTTTCATTATTCCTATTTGGTTTAGCATCTTTCTGTAGTTTCACTGAATGAGGTTAAGAGGTTCGTCTCTTTATTGTCAGGCCTTCAGGCATCATTATTGCTTTCTTCTGTACAGTTTGCTGAATCAGATCCTTTGTCTTCAGCCTTAAAAGAAAGAAAGAAAAAAATATGTTAATCACGACAAAGCAAGTGATATTCTTCTAACCATTTTCAAGGAATCATTACAAAGCCTAACGGAAGCTCTCCTACAACAGCTATGGTATATAACATAGCAGCCTCACGTAGGTCTAGCTATATAACATAGCAGCCTCACGTAGGTCTAGCTATACAACATAGCAGCTTCACGTAACCTAAGCTAAACAACATTTTCGATCGCTATGTGAAGGTTCTTCAATAACAGCCAAGCTATACAGCAACCCAAATACATTATACAATTTCTTCGCCATATAGAGATGTCTATACAGATGCTATGCTACATGGCATAACTACATCAAAGAGGCTATGCAGCATCCAAGCTACGAACACTCCACTGCTGGACCACAAAGAGATCACTCTGTACCACACCGCCACATGATGGAGCCACATATAGAACCTCTATAGCGCAAACGCGCTAAAGAAAGTCAACGCAACATAGAGATAGCTACATAAAGCGCAACACAACAATCAGGCTGCAAAACCACGGTAAAGAGACGAGTCTAATCACCAGCATTACAACTGTAGAATCCTCTGTGTCACAACATGCCACAAAGTGGAGATCCTGAAACACAGAGTCTGCTAAAGATGTCTGTTGCACAGAAATCCATACCCAGCAGACCCATCACAGAGCAACAGCAGTAAACAAACGCCGTTGTGCACAAGAATGCTGCACAGAAATCCATCCACAACAGATCCATCACAGAGCACCGACACAAAAACGCAGTCGAACTGGTCTACCTGCTGCACAGAAATCTATCCCCAGCAGGCGCAGCACAGAGCATCAGGACACAGAACCGTCCTCCCTCCGCAGCTACACGACCGTCACATAGAAATTCCGTACACAACAGACAGCATTACAGAACAGCAGCAGCAGACAGCAGCAGCAGCAGCAGACAGCGGCCGCTGAACGAGAGGCAGCAGACCATCACTGAGCGAGGGGTCATGATGTTATCACTGATCTACATAACAAGTGTGATCACACCAGTGGTGGTCACACTTGTACTGGTGATTACAGCCTCACACCTGGTCACCAGACCTGTCTATCTTAGGGCTCTCTCTCTCTCTCTCTCTCTCTCTCTCTCTCTCTCTCTCTCTCTCTCTCTCTCTCTCTCTCTCTCTCTCTCTCTCTCTCTCTCTCTCTCTGCAGCTGTGAGCCAGCCCTGCCACTCAGACAATATCTTGTCGCAGGTACTCACAGGTAGACGGGTCAGTTCTCTGCACGTATGTATGTATGTATCAATGTATGTATGTATGTATGTGTGTATGTATGTATGTATGTATGTATGTATGTATGTATGTATGAGTGTATGTATGTATGTATGTATGTATGTATGTATGTATGTATTTTTATATTGCGGCCGAGAAGACACGGACCAAAAAACATGCCCTAATCACGACCATCTCGTGTGAGATGAAAGAAAAGTGAATATAAAAGAGAGAATGTGGAAGTCATCATCTTGAACCCACTAAGGAGCTTGTGGGCGCAATTCTTAGGTTAGGTAATGTTATAGGAAGAGGAAAAGATGGAAGAAGGAAGATAATGCCAGAACTTGGATGTCGGAAGAGACAAGCAGGTATCATAATGGTTAGGTTTCGTGTGGCTGGTCACCTAAAAGAAACTACGGCAAGCAGCGTGGACGTACGTAGGAATTTTCCCTATATTCATGTATCTATCTATCTGTCTCTCTGTTTGTTTACCTATCTATCTATCTGTTCATACATATATCTGCATGTTTGCTTCCCTTTACCTGAGTACGACACTCACCTGTTTACTCGTTTATATTTCACACACACACACACACACACATTTACGTTCACACACACACACACACACACACACACACACACACACACACACACACACACACACACACACACACACACACTTTCATTCCCCCTCCTCATTATAGCTCATCATTACGACTATCAACCTTCCCTGCAGCGATTCCACTCATTAGCTAATGACTCGTGTGTGTATGTGTGTGTGTGTGTGTGTGTGTATGTGTGTGTGTGTGTGTGTGTGTGTGTGTGTGTGTGTTGGCCAGGATCATTACACCTCATGCAGTAGCAATTCACAACAAATTCCCTCTCTACTTTGGTCCCCCTACGTCTTCTACATAGTGGCAATCGTAGCCTCATTACCACTTCTACCTCATTCACATCCTCGACCGCATCGTAGATACCTAGTAATTAACTGGGGTCAAATCACCTCCAAGGGTGCGACTGGCCAGTCCTACACGAGCAACACATGGCAGCACGTACAACCCAAGGCGTCCAATTCCCCTCCCTCACCAAGACTTGAATTCGGATCTGCGCGAGTAGGAAATTAGGTACACAACTCATGCCTGCCACAACCAGCCTCCCAGTGTCTCCCTCGTGGAATCTCCCACCACATGAATACCAATTCTCACGCTGGTAAAATACAACCACAAGGTCGTGGAGATATGTAATGAAACCGACTAAGCTCATTCCTTGGAGCTCTTCAGCCCAGAAGATGCAGGTGTTTCGACCCATTTCCTATAAGTTAATGATAGAATATCTTTACAAACGTTGTTTTTCAGAAGGATTAGAACTTCTTTGAGCTAATGGGTTGTTAGATGCTCCAGGAAAGTACGAATTCTATGATGATTACAGACAGGAAGTGGATTAATCTGTCACATGAATATTTTACATGAAGAGTGAAGTTTGAACACATTTTATGAAGTTCTAAAGCGGCTGTTCACCACTAAGCCCAACAGCGTTCGAATCCCAAACACATCAGTCGTCTCACAGTCAACCCAACTGTTCATCCTTTCTTCAGGGCCGCTCGATAATGACAACCTGGCCTAAACTGGGGTATGTTAGTGCATCGAGAATATGAGACCGGATCATACACTTGCCAGGACCTTCTCGGATAATATAAGAAAAAATGAATAAGAAATACGACATACTAATATCTACGTTCCTTAAGCTTTTTCTAAACCCTTCCTTCGGTCAGTGAGTTAGTTTTATCACAAAGAAAATAAACTTAAAGTGTAAATCTGTTAGTCAATAAATTCAACGCTATCTTCCCTTCATAACGTTTCTTGGATTACTATCTTATGTTACGTTAAAATCTCAGTTGACATAATCGACTTCGTAGGGGTAAAAATTACTAATATTCTCTGACCAACTGATATGAGAGAGAGAGAGAGAGAGAGAGAGAGAGAGAGAGAGAGAGAGAGAGAGAGAGAGAGAGAGAGAGAGAGAGAGAGAGAGAGAGAGAATCATGAAGCCTACTGAAAACTCATTCCCACGAAAGAAAGTCACGAAGAATATTCTACGTCAATATAATTCCCTTCCAGTAGGCAACACAGTAAACTACTTTTTTTTCCTTTTTTACATCATCTGTCTCGTGGATCGTAACGTATATTTACCAGGGGTGCCTTTCCTCACTCTGTGATCTACAAGTAGCACTCCTTCGATTATTCTCACTGAGTGTGTGTGTCCTGTCTCATCATTTACAGGCAGAGTGCCCATCGGGTCGTAATTTATAGGCAGAATGTCTCTTTTACACGCCATTTACTGGTACTGCCCCTATGCTATCAGTGAGGGACAGAGTGGGTATCACGAACGGATAACTATTCCTTTAATCTCAATTTATGTGTTGTGTCTATGTGATGGCACCTCTCGTATACCATCTTTTATAGGTGGAAAGCCCGCTTGGTCATGGCATACCGCTGGACTAGCCTCTGTGGCCATCATTCACGGGTAGACAGTCTATTATATCCAGCATATTTGGGAATATACTCCTAGACGTCAAAGAATCTCAGAAATGATTCCTCCATTTTGATCAACCCGTCTGTGGAAAATGCTGTCTCTTCTTACGTTTACGAATAAATTATTCTAACTGCTCATCGTCTATGGGCAAAATGTCTGTGTAAACACATAATTCAAGGGCAGAATTCTACCTTCCATTTATCACTTAAACACCATTATCCCTTTAACTCCAATTCACACATGAGCCATTTTAATCTATCGTATATAGATGAAATTACATTTTCGTTCAACCACGATTTAAGGGATGAATATCCCTCTTGGCTAATCTTTAACAAGCCAGATGTCTCTCCTGTATTTAATCATGATACAAGACGCCCTTATGAATCTTCATACAATATATAAAGGACAAAATAAACTCATTAATGCACAAAGCGTTCCAATTTAAAGTTATTGACTATGCCTGTCTGCGTTTTAATCCCCGTCACTTAAGGACCTCTTATTATTGCCGATAAATCACGGGTAAATAACACGTTATTGACTGGCGTGGATTTAGAAGCTGTTGTGATTCTACTCGGCCTCTCTTCCAGGGTCTGTCCACGGATCAGTGGCCGGCATGTGTTCATGTACAGACGTGTGACTTCAGTCATATTGCTCTTCTACAGCCAGGGGTAATCTGGGTGACTGTTTCTCTTATCCTGCTTGAAGTTTGTTGACAAAAGTTGGGAGTTTTAGACAATAAAGATAAAAGAGTTATATATATATATATATATATATATATATATATATATATATATATATATATATATATATATATATATATATATATATATATATATATATATATATATATATATATATATATATGCTGGTAATAGTCATAAATAACATGGTAATAACGAAGGTGGTTAAGATCTGTTTAATTACACGCCACAGTAATCAGAGTGTGAGGTGGACACAACCAGCTGAGCCGCCAACCCAGCAATTAGCCAAAGCTGTCAAACTTTCACCTTGTCCTCCCCAGCACTTACCTGACCCGTAAATAACCTCCATTTGTTACCCTCCACCCCTCCTTCTCTCTCTCTCTCTCTCTCTCTCTCTCTCTCTCTCTCTCTCTCTCTCTCTCTCTCTCTCTCTCTCTCTCTCACACACACACACACACACACGCATATACAAAAATAGATCGAAATTCTTCAAAAGACGTCGCAGGAGCACAACATTTCGCTAAACCCTCTGATGGCAGTAGTAGTAGTAGTAGTAGTAGTAGTAGTCGTAGTAGTACTAGTAGTAATGATACTAATGATAGTAATAATGGTAATAACAATAATGATGATAGTGATAGAATAATAGTAATGATAATGACATCAATAATAATGAAAATGATTATAACGATATAACGATACAGTTGTACACTATCAACCCATCCCTTTTCACCACAGTTCCTATTACCAGACCCCATTCCCGTTACCACTCCAGACATAGTCCCACCATAACCCCACACCCAGGCCCATATCAGCTAAGTCCCATATCACCTATCCACCACAACCTCTGGAAACTATCCATTCAACTGTCATCACTGACACCATATCCACCACCTATCCCACCCAGAGGAGCTACCACCACCCATTCCTCTAAACCACAGTAGCTCTCCTACCCTCAACCATCACCACTTGCCCTAAACCATAATTACCATCCTACTCTAAACCACCACCATTACTACCCCACCCTAACACCCATCACCACCACCCATACCTTTAACCACTACCACTATCCCACCTTAAACAACCACAACCACCACAACCACTACATACATGACTCTCTTTTCCCCAGTACCAGAACACCACATCCCCCTAACCACAATCATAACTCTCTCTCTCCCCCAGTACCACCACACCACACCCCCCTAACCACAATCATAACTCTCTCTCTCCCCCAGTACCAGGACGCCACACCTCCACCACAAACATAACTCTCTCACCCCCCCAGCACCACAACCTCACACCCCCACCACCCGCTAGCATAACTCTCTCTCCCCCAATACCCCAAGCCCACACCCCAACCACTAGTCAATGGCATGATAAAGATGTGTGTGCGGCAGTGTCTGGGAGGGTAGAAGAGAGAGCCGCTTTGTCTTAAACTCACATAGGGGCGGTGGGCAAGTGGGCACAACCCCGCCCGCTCGCGAGGCCGCAAAACCAACTCTACACACAGCGAGCTGGAAGGTTTGAAACTCGTCGGGGAACACCGCGCGGGACCCAGCGTCCATCCTTGCGGGAGAACAACTTGATAAATCTTAAACGCCAGTGCGGCCCACGGGTCCACGGCGCCCCTCTTTCGACTTTATCAAGGAGTCACTTAAATACTATTTGCGCTTGTTCGGGGGAGTCTATCGGGGTCGTGTTGGCACCGCGAAGTGCGTCATACA
Organism: Panulirus ornatus; assembly: GCF_036320965.1. Lineage (NCBI taxonomy): Eukaryota > Metazoa > Arthropoda > Malacostraca > Decapoda > Palinuridae > Panulirus > Panulirus ornatus. Next base: position 16,118,208 of record NC_092275.1, read on the forward strand.
GTGAAAAAAAATGAATGAACAACGATCCTTCACCGATAACATGCAATGGAGCTTCAAACTTGAGGATGTCGGCGATGGTATCTGAGCGCCCGCCCTCGCTGGCAACATAAAGTCCCACTGGTTGGCTCCCTGTAGGGGCAATAAACACTTAATATCCATGGGAGAGCGACCCCCTTAACGAGTGAGAAGGAACCTCGTATATCGTAGGAGGAGGAGGAGGAGAAGGGGAGAGGAGAGAGAGGCGAGTTCCACCAGAGGCACCGGACTGCAGAGTTGTGAAAACTTTGAATCAGATGGAAAATCCCGGCCAGATTGGTTAAGGATCTCCCATCTCGCAGGCCCGGAGCTCTTTGCCTCCGATTCCTCGCGTGATGCCTTAGGCTTTGTACAGTGCGTTCGAATCCGCATACCACAAATCAGATTTGTATCTAGTCCCCCAAAAAAGAATATTTTCACCTGCGAATATTCTCTCTACATTCGTTAGAAGAACGAAATAAATCTACAGGAGAATCTTCAGAACATGATCTTAAGCTCACTTTTAGAGAACACGGACGGAGGTAACACTTCACTTATGCTTGTTTACGAAAGCGAAGCAACGAAATTTCAAAATCATTCGTGCAAATTAGTACACAGATGTTATATAAATATGATTAATTATACCTGCATAATATTTTAGTTCGTTGTAAATTATGAAAGAGGGTCTGTTCAAACTCTTGTAGGTTTCGTTAATACTGATGCTGGAGGGTTGTAAACACCAGGTATTTAGTCTTACAAGCAACATTACATAGATAGTCAAGGTCAGAGGGCTCAGTAAGGTCCAACTTCTCAAGATAAATGACTTGGTATTCGACCCGAAAGCCTCCTTTTGTATCCGCAGATGAGGGCATTTTATAGAGTTATCTTCGGTCACCGCAACGCTGGTCATTTCCAGCTGTCTGGCGTGTGTAGCGCATTGGTCTGAGTGCTGGATTCTGGAACCAGGATCGTTCTCTCTCTCTCTCTCTCTCTCTCTCTCTCTCTCTCTCTCTCTCTCTCTCTCTCTCTCTCTCTCTCTCTCTCTTACGATAGCAGTAATGGATTATCGTGCCGATACGCCTTGCGATATGGACACTGAGCAACGATTACGACAGTATTGAGGATGAGATGAGGAAGATATGATGGCCTCCGGGACTTCTCTCTCTCTCTTGCAGCTCTGCTGCCCTCGCCATCACTGATGATGATGGGGGGGGGGGGGGGGGGAACTCTGCGTGTGGTAACGCTTCATCTATACCGTCTATCCCCTCTCCATCTATCTACCGTCTATCCCCTCTCCATCTGTCTACCGTCTATCCCCTCTCCATCTGTCTACCGTCTATCTCCTCTCCATCTATATAGATGAAGAATATGGGATGTTATCTATATCCTCCAAGCAGATAGCCTTAACACAGACCATCGGCTCTTCTGTTATCTGTCTCTTCCATGTACTCCCTTGTATCTTCAGCCTCGCTCTGGTGACCTCTCCATATTTGCAGACACCCCCCCCCCCCGTAGTGTTTCTCTCCCTTCCCTTCCCAGCGCTTTTCCATTCTCTCCCTTCAAAACACCACTCCCTTTCTTCTCATCAGTACGTCCAACACTTTACTCTCCTTTTCCCATTCTTCTCCGTAGAAGTTTTCCCTTTCTGTGGTTCCTCATATCCTTCCCTTTCTTCTCATCAGTAGGTCCTACACTTTACTCTCCTTTTCCCATTCTTCGTTGAAGTTTTCCCTTTCTGTGGTTCCTGTCTTATTCCTATAGTACGTCCTTCCCCAGCACTGTCGACTTGTAATGAAACACATTATCTCCCAGATTTGGCAAACATCATTTGATTTAAAAAGTTCCAAGTTTGATAAATTTGATTTCGCTTCCCTTCCCTTCCATTCCTTCATTTAAGTCTGTCCCACCTATCATAGTACTCATCTCTTCCGTCTTGCCCTTCCCTCTATCCTAAACTCCCATCCTTTCATCGCCTCCTTCGGCAACATCACAGAGGAGGAGCTCAAGAATGTCCTCCTCGCTCTTCCTGGCCAACAGAGCAGCTGCACTTACACCCAGCCAGTAAGAACGACCCATCTACTTACATAATCACGTCGATAGATTAAAAAAAAAGAAATACGAAAAGGTATATTTCAATAATCTGCTACGGAATAGGAACACAGATGTGGCTATGTGTTTCATCATATGAAACGAAATTTTCAGACTATACTGAACTTAAAGTCTTCTACCCTCGCTTACGGTTTGGAATATGGCACCAGGGCATCTCTTCATCCATCATCCCTGATGATTTCAGTATCTTTTAAATGTCAGGTAGTATTCTAGCTCTTCTTTCCTTAGAATGCATGAATTCCAGGCTGACGCTTCCCAAATTACGTTTATGAAATCTTGAAATCGTGTCATTGGCTCATTTCGCGAATCCCAAAGCCCATGAGACGAACTATGACCCATCTGTTCTGCCAACACATTTCCATCACTGGGCCTCACCGTAGGCATCATCTCTTGCTAACCCTCCTCTGGTAGCGATCAGTAATCAGATCAACCATAGTTTCCAACCCATATAGCCAATCTATAGTCTTTATTGTATACAAGCTCTCACTTATTTCTCAACCCATGCGAGTTCTCCCATGATTTTCAGCCTATCTAATCCTGTCTGCCATCCTCAACTCACTTCAGACCCTCTTACTTCAGTCTTGCTCATTTCTATCTTATAAAAAAAAACTTCTGAAGTTAATTTTCAGGGAAAGTACAGGCTTGAAGCATAGCGTTAGTCAGTTCTTAAGATAAAGATAGGAGCCAGGCATAGCGTTCGTCAGTTCTTAAGATAAAGATAAGACCCAGGCATAGCGTTCGTCAGTTCTTAAGATAAAGATAGGAGCCAGGCAGAGCGTTGGTCAGTTCTTAAGATAAAGATAAGAGCCAGACATTGGGATATGAGGTCTCAAAATCATATACACGGAAGACTGGTGTAGCGAAACAGTGCTTCGTAAATCAAGCATTTTCTTAGACTCTTTAGCATGACCAAATGTGATTATGAGAGCAAGATTCTACAACCATTCTCTCCATCAGACGACACATGAGAACTGCAACGCTGGGAGTGAACGGTTGAAAAAAGAAAGTTTTGGAAATATAGAAGGAAATCAAATAATGAACCTTTTTGAGATATCAGCGAGAGATTCTGAGACTTTAACGTTCATTAGGGTGTAATCCCACGAGAGAAAGAATGGCATTGGGTACTGTGGGGATGGTCATGTGTGACCAGTTGACCTCTGACCTCTCTCTCTCTCTCTCTCTCTCTCTCTCTCTCTCTCTCTCTCTCTCTCTCTCTCTCTCTCTCTCTCTCTCTCTCTCTCTCTGCCTTCTTTGCCACCCGTCTCTTTACATACGAGTAACTATGTCACTACAACGAAATAAAATCATCCATGTCTTCTTGTAAGACCAGCCAACTAACTTTCTCAAAAAAGCAATATCTGTAATATCATCTATACCTAAAGCCATCTTTTTTCCTCCTCCAAATATCTTGTTTTATAATGGACACTTGGCGTCTCGAAAACACAATCTACAATTTATATTCTGGCAAGTTGACGCTAATCTCTCGTCAGTGTTGGATGGGATCAGCCGATTTAGGATCTTGGATCACATCCAGGAAAAGAAGAAGAAGACGAGAGAGAAAACAAAAAAAGGCGCTAAGAATTCTTCTACCAATTGAACGGTCTGATAGTTGGGTCATTATCCAAATTATTGATTCCAGGGAGGTCTCGCTGTTTAACTTGTCTGTAAAATCGTGGAAAATCATTAGTAAGATGGATCTTATCTCTGTGTCCTGCCGGGAGCCGAGGCTTCCATCTAGTGTGCAAATATTTTATCTTGGACGAAAACAAACATGGACGATAGTTCTTTTCTGGATCGGTAAGTTCGTTTGGGAGATGGTGGGTTGTGAATTGTGTGAGTGTGTGTGTGTGTGTGTGTGTGTGTGTGTGGTTGTTGTACTGGGGTTGTGTGGTTGTTTTGGGGTTGTATGGTTGTACTGGGAAAGGTTCAAGTAACAGGACTTTCGTAAAACATGAGAAATATTGAAATATTGTAAAAAGATAAAAGTCTAAAGTCGTACAGTCATCATTTTTGTACGTGTACAGAAGACAAAATTCTGAAGTTGCTTGTTATGTGTGTGTCTGCATTATCAGGTGGTTTACACATTGCTTGAAAACTCTCGATGGAATTTACGAATATCCTTTTTAGGTGATGGAAAATATTTCGTTTTGCTCCAAGGTTTCTGTATGATTGGCCATTTTGAGGAGAAACTTGTTTCCAGGATATTAAAGCAGAGAGGCATCTGGGCAAGTTACATATAAGTTACATATGTAAGGTACATGGGTGAGAGCCATGAGTAAGGTGCATAATTAGAGTACATAAGCATGGTACATTTGTGAGGTACAGAGGTAAGATACGTGGATGACATACAGGTACATTGGTGAGGTACAGTGGTGAGGTACATTGGTGAGGTACAGTGGTGATGTACAGCGGTGAGGTACAGTGGTGAGGTAAAGCGGTGAGGTACAGTGGTGAGGTACAGCGGTGAGGTACAGTGGTGAGGTACAGTGGTGAGGTACAGTGGTGAGGTACAGTGGTGAGGTACAGCGGTGAGGTACAGCGGTGAGGTACGCTTAACACTAACCACTGTAAGTTGTAACAGTTAATGGAAAATAAAGGTAAGAACAGGTCACTGTGTGAAGAGTTTATGGATCTACCCTGGTAATGTGTGTGTGTGTGTGTGTGTGTGTGTGTGTGTGTGTGTGTCGTAGTAGCATTAATAGTAGTAGTAGTAGTAGTAGTAGCGTTTGTAGTAGTAGTATAGGGATGTAGAGCGATGGTGAAAGTGGTTTTAGGTGTAGGTGGTGGACTCACCGACGAGGTTGGTAGGGTGAAAGGGGTGTTGAGATGGAAGGGTTTGGGTAGGGAGAATAAATGCCGGGTCAAGGGCAGGGAGGCAAGGGTTTTTGTCGAGGTCAACCTCCAGGAGCACACACACACACACACACACACACATACACACACACAAATGTGGTGTAGCCAAAACGGATTCATTTAGGTTCGAATCCTGGGCGCGGCGGTTGGCCCACATCCATTCTCAGTCGTTCATCCTCCCCTCGGGCACTTGGCTTAGGCTGGGGTGAGTGTATCTGTGTGTATGTGTATATATACCTACACATAGGATCAATATATAGTACATACACAGCGTCAAGAGACGGGGCAATACGAGTGTAAAACCCTAACCAGCAATCGTCACAACCACCAAAATCTTAACCAATGTTCACCTACATGGAAATGGTAGTTCCAGCGAATTGTTCCCGTAATGGGCAGTTCACCAACACACCTTTCTGAACCCCACAGTGAGTAGTGACTTAACAGTACAGTTTCATATAGATGAATAAAACGTTTCCACCAACGATATTCGTCATCAATACATCCGCGTTGTGTAGATACGATTGCTTCCAAACAGCGTAAAGTGACACTGGAGGATCGAATGCATCTCAGAGCCTTACAATTCGAATTCATGATAGACCTATAAGTAACATGACGCTCTCGAAAACCTATGTGAATATCTGGCTTCCTATAGATGGCGCAGGTGTTGCATGGCATGTCGTCTGCTGTGGTAAATGTTTCGTCGTCACATTCGCTGAGTTAATGGTGATGCTTTTGTTAACTATGCGATGCAGAAGGACTTTTATTTCAGCAGGAGGAATTCTAGCTGGGCAGGATGCTCTGTGGCCTCAGGGAAGTAGAGAGACGAACTTATTGTTCAGACTACAGCCGATCTTCGCTGTGTACTCTATTTCCCGAGTTTAGAATCTCACACTTTCCGAATGACTGAGTATTTCAGACCTAGACTTCGTCATCGCTAAGGACTAATTAATCATCATGATATGACCTAAATAAGAATCAAAAGACGTCGTGTCTTGGTCAAACACATATCGATCGTAGACACGTTTATTCCCTGCGGATTATGTACACGTCTGGCATCTCTCATCCTCTATTGCCATTCACGTCAATTTTAGGTATTTTTATCAGTATTTTTTTCTAGTCTTTGTATGGCTTCTCGAGGCTGAAGTCACGTGGTTGGTGATCGCATACGAACGTGTTATTCTTGCGTTGAGTCTTGTAAACACCTGGAGTGTGGCGTGATCATTCGGACATTAGTGGTGAAATGTTATCACTTACAGTGAGCTTTCGTGAGACACTTGCGTTTGTATCCGGTTGTTGTGTGATAGTGACCGTAATGAGTACGGTTATCTGAGTGTCCGGTATCACCATTTCGGTACAATCGTCTTAAATTATGGTGACAAACGTACTTTTGAACTTCTCACTAGTGGTGAACTGGTGTTGAACCTATGAATCCTACGATTTGAATTTGGAACTTAGCGTAGAACATATATTGAACCAGAACTTGTTATAAATATCTTAATTACTGAAGTGGTACTCGTAGTGCGTGATTGGTCATATACAATCTCCAGGACGCTGTGCAAACCATCACCTCGCCACACTGCACCTTACCCAGGTAAGTCTTGGTGGCAACACAAACATATATACAAAAAAAAAGGAAAGAAGGGAGGGGATCCAATGGGACTAAGGGGATCGAATGGGACGAATACCATACCTGATCATTTATGTTGTTACCGCCAGCACTTGTTTAGAAGGAGAACAGTGTTTGTTTTTGTAAATATGTTTGTCTTGTCATCAACTATCGCCACGTCCCCTCACGTGATTCTGCTGAAGGTAAGCTAAGTTTTCCTATGTCAGTTGTTTATCTTTGTTTTTGTATTGTTGTTCGTCTGGTAGTTGGTGTTGAGCGCTTCTCTCATTAGCTCCTTATCGCTTCACCTGCGCGTGAAGTATTGGAACTATCGTTAGTGGTGTCAAAATGTCGTTCGCGGATTGTCGAATGGGTAATTACCAGGATAGTAAGCGTTCGCCTCTTTTTTGGGACGTATTTTGCGCATACACGGTGGTAATAACGGGTTTCTTTTGGGGGAAAATTTACAGCAAAACATCTTCTTTTAGTATCATTCGGTAGTTTGGTGTTTCATTCGTTGTTTACATATTTACGTAAGAGATGATGATATCCAGGAGGAAAGGGATTCGATGAATGAGAGTTTGAACGTAATGTAAAACCTTTTTTTTTTTCGTCTAGCATCTTACTGAAACTTTGACTTTATTATAGATACTAAATGGGACTTGGGAAATAATTCTCTGTAGGTTTTGATAATGGCAGTGAGTCTGTTCAACAACCATAACAATTATCTCGTATGTAATGTTCTGACTATTATTATTATTATTATGGGCAAACTTGCTATGGGACATAATTTGTTTCTCAGAAATTTGTTTTGTCAGTTTGTTCATTCCTGCGTTTTGTGTTTTCTTGGGTATGATAATGAAGTGGACTTAATAGCTTTACTAAACCAAACTATGCGAGTTTGTAACTTGACTTCATTCGTATAGATGTTGAGTTTGTTAATACTGAATCATCTATTGGTATTTCAGCAGCTTGTGTGTGTGTGTGTGTGTGTGTGTGTGTGTAAATGTGCTGCAGGTTTAGACTGTTAGGTGTAAATTGCTAACTGATAGTTTTTCAAGACTTATTTTTACGTGTTTGATTCTTCAAAAGCCTAAGTAACTGCTTAACTACTTGACGAATAAGCAGTTTTCTGGTCAGTTGTTAATCATTCAACTGTTAAGTGTTACCCTTGTGTTTTAAATGTTGTTTACGTCTTTTCCTGACTATTGTATTTCCTTATTTTCTTGTAAGTTGTTCTCAAAAGTTTTTTTAGATTTTAAAATCTTAATATCGTCCCCATTTCTTGTCACATCGTCCAAGTCTTCATCATCCACTTTCCCCCATTACTTATAACATCGTTTCAGATCTACAATATGTTGTATCACTTTTCCATAACACTGTCTAAGATCATCAGTAAGCAGCAGTTTACTTATTACTTACGAACCAGTTGTAGTCTTCAGTGGTCTCGGCCTAGTACTTGTATCATCATCGAAATTTCCAATACTTCGTCGTCTCATTAATAATGCCATTCCGATCTCTATTTTCTCGTCTCCTTCCTCATACTATCGTCCATGCCTTTGGTTATGAGGCAAAGATTCAAGGATTATAGATAATCTCTTGTGATAATATCTTATTTCTGAAATACACAAGATTATACGGTGTCTTTTTAAGATATTTTACTGGAATAATGGACTAATATGAATGATGTAGAGGGAGTATAAAGGAGGGCTGGTGATTGTAGTGGGGAGTGAAGGTGGTTTAGGAATGTAGATGTGGTCAGGGTTGATGTATAAGGGAGCTACAGGATGCTACGTAAGGAGAGGAATGGTGGATAAGTGAGGATGAGTAAGGATGAATTAAGGAGTTAAAGGTAATTGATGAGTAGTGAGTCAGGAGAAAAATGTAACGGATGAAGAGTTGGATGAGTAATGTACTGTGAGGGAGTCGGTAGAATGATGACCTTTAAAGATCCACATTAATGTGGACTTATGGATAGGATGGATGTGGAGAAGTGAGGGTGCACAGGGACGTGGAGTGGTGGTGGAGGAGGAGATGATGCGTATGGAGAGGTGATGAATGTGGAGTGATAGGGTCTTGAAGGATGTGGAGACTTGTGGACGACGAGATGATGTGTATAGAATGGTGTGGGAGGGATTAAGATAAAAATGTGGAGGGATTTAGGGAATGCTATTGAAGATTACGTTACTCCTGCCACTACCTGCCACTTCCCTCTAGCTCTGCCATTTACCCTGTTGAAATTAGACGGTTATCGTCAACCCAGCACAACCTGACAGCCATGATTGAAAAAAAAAAGACAACAGAAATAAAATTACGTGAACGGTATACAAAAGTAATTCCCTTAATTATAGAATAATTTCGTCTGACCAAGTAAATCGAGAGAGAAACTTGCAGAACCTTCGACCAATCAAAAACCAGAAATCGCTGATTATGCAAATGAGGACTGTGAAAATAATGCAGGCCTAATTAGCATAATTAGGGGCATCCATGAACCAAATATGGCCTACATGAGGCGTGTGGTTCAAAGGAAGTTAATTGCTGTATTGTGTATATTTTATCCTTATGGATCGTTAGAATGTTTTCCCGTCATTTATCATTTATTTTCGTTATGGCTTGTTTACTTCGTGCCAAGATGGCTGCTTGATAAGCCGACGCTGAAGTATTCTTCATTCTGTATTACTTTCAGATATACAGTTTTTTGTGTGTATGTCTCTCAATATACTGACATTTTGAGAAAAATATTTCATGTAATTAAATGACTAATTCCATTATCATTATTACACTATAAGACAAAACAGTAATGCTTCTACTGCTTCTACTATTAATGATAACAATCATGATAATGATAATGATAATGATGATAATCATAATGATAATGTTAACGATGATAATCATAATAATGATGATAATGATAATGGAATTCTTGGACTTCGTATGTCCTGGGATACACTACGAATGAAAACGTCATCTTTGGCGAGGTTGTATCGCTGGGAGTACAATCTTATCAAAGATCTTCCAACTCCAATGGAGTACGCGTTCCCCTGCTGCTGGAAGTAACGCAGCCATAGGCTGAAGGAGCCTTTGGAAAGATGGTCCTCGGAGCATGGAGGATTTGAGGTGACTTTCTCGACTGTTTCAATAGATATCTAGGAAATTTTTGACCTTCTGAATTTATTTTGATATCTAGCGTGTCTAGTTTATCTCTTTTTTTAATCAGTAATTAGAATAGAAAGATTAAGAAAATGAGTCAGTGAGAGAGAGAGAGAGAGAGAGAGAGAGAGAGAGAGAGAGAGAGAGAGAGAGAGGAGTAGATGGTATCTATATGATATCATTAATCGGCGAGTCAGAGTATATAGGGAAGGGAAGGTGAAGGAAACAGAAGTGAGAGACAGATAGTGGAGGAAGACAGAGGCGAAAGAACACGTAGGGATAAAAATAGAGAGAAGAGGCAATGACAGAGAGGGAAAGAGACAGAGACGATAGACACAGAAAGAAGAGATATTGACAGAAAGGAAAGAGACAGGACGGTAGAAATAGAAAGAAGAGGCATTGACAGAGAAGTAAAGAGACAGAGACGAGCAGAGGTGAAAATTTTGCAGCAAGCAGACTGTCTCTCTGACTAATTAGGGCAGACCTGTCTAATTGCAGAATCAACAAGGACCTTGCAACAGCAAACACAGCGACGCACTGTTGGCTGCGCACTTCATTCCAGCGAACGCTTGCGTCGCCTAATGGAATGCTTCTTTTTTTCACAGTGGTGGTGATTGTGGTGTTGTGGTGGTGATGGTGGTGATTGTGGCGGTAATGGTGATTGTGATGGTGGTGATGGTGGTGATTGTGGCCGTAATGGTGGTGTAGTGGTGGTTGTGATGTTGTGGTGGTGGGCTGGTGGTGTAGTGGTGGTTGTGGTGGTGGGCTGGTGGTGTAGTGGTGGCTGTGGTGGTGGCGGGCTGATGTGGTGGTGTAGTGGTGGTTGGAGAACACGTAGGTTTAAAATCAACACATTGTAAACACACATATGTGCGTGAACCACTTTGTACTTCGTTATAATAATTCTGTAAATATTATTCTTACCAACAGACGCCACACTCCAACATGAATCATGAACAGGTCATATCTTACTGTCGATAGCTTGAACACAATGATCGTGAGTCTAGAAGTAATCCTTCATATGTTTTTTTTTTTCGTCATTTGCATAGAGTGTTTGCGAGGATCCTCGTATCTTAACAAGCATCTGGATGCTTGACTTAGTTTCATTTTCTTTCTTCCTTTACTCAGTCTATTTTCCTCATCTTTCTTTCCCTTCGTCTGGTCTTTTCTTCACTCCATTTCTTTTTTATCCTTTCTCTCTCGACTTTCATTTCTTCCTCTGGTTTACTCTCCTGTTTCTTCCACAGTTTTTAGATATAGCGAGGGGGGAAAGAAAGGAGGGTTTGCGGTAGTGATGTGTGATGTCACCATGGCTGTTTGATCTGCTTATGGAGCAGACGTTGAGGAAGGTGAGTGTGAGGGCGCTGGAGAGAGGAAGAGGAGCAAGTTTTGCAGTCTGTCAGGTGTGTGGGGGAACTTGGGAACTTCGTCATGAATTGTAAAGTCTTCTGTAATCTGTCCTTTCCATGTACTCCCACGAGCCACTTCCAGTAATGATTTGAGACTGGACTTAGGTCTGGAGAGAAAAGGACTCCTCGTGCATGGGTTATTTTGATGTCATCAGGTGCAGGTTAGAGTGTGGCATTGTTCTAAAGAGCGCTAGATCCTCTCTCTCTCTCTTCTCTCTCTCTCTCCCCCGTATTTTTGTCGTAAGTCTTCGCAGGTAGGTAGGTAAGTACATAGGTAGACACACACTCTCTCTCTCCCTCCCTCCCTTTCTCAAGACATTACCATTCCATGTATGGCCTGGCTGGTATCTGTTTTACACCATCATACAATATTAATCTGCCCCGAGCGTCAGCTGATGAATTGATCAGCTGACATGGCCGATCACAACATTCGGACGTTGGACGCGACTTCCTGATTAATTTATACGAATTTATGCGGTAGCTTTGATGGCTGTGGAGGGGGAGAGGGTTAGGGAGGTAGGGAGTAGATGGTCGTAAGAGAAGGAGTAGGAGGAGGTAGATCAACATTGGAAGAGGAAGAGGATGGGGGAGAACAACGAGAAGGGAGACAAGATTAGATGATGGAAAAGGTCGAAGATATTGTTAATGTGGGAAAGGAGGAGGAACTGGGGATCAGGAGGAGACTACGGTGAGGGGTAGCCAGGGTCGGGTTAAGGGGTAGCCAGGGAGCAGCCAGGGAGGACCAAGCAGGGGAAGAACTAGGGGGAAGCGAGGGAGGGCCAGGATGGGGAGGAATCAGAGAAGACGAGGCAGGAAGATTGGTAGGCAGGACGAAACATGGGAGGAGGCAGTGAGGACACACACACACACACACACACACACACACGCTCTAGAATCAAGAGAACTGAGTTAAGGGGAAGGGCTAAAGGCCCACAATAGAAGAGAGATGAGTTAGGGGTGACGTCAGCGCTGAGCAGTTCTCCAACGACTGAACAGCCAAATGTCATGTTGCGAAATTTAGCAAAGCAACATTTTAGGAATAAACTGAGCCACGAGGTAGAAAATACGAACGACAACGGAAGTTTAAAAAAAAGGTTATCTGATTCTTGTGAAGGTTCAGACGATGGGGTTCCACGAGTGTAGGACTCCCGCCCTTGTACACCACAGATACGTAAATACAGAGTTCTTTTCATAATAGTAAAACGCAGTACAGATGCACCTTCTCCCCATGAACTCATTATCAGCCATTGACTCTGTTCTCCAACCAAACACAACCTTAAGACACATCAGACGAAGTACTAAGCCAATGATAATTGCATCAGTAATGACTGTTTTCTTGATAAAATCTCCAATTGGCTGATGTGCCACCATAAATCAAAGACACTCAGAGTGGAACCAATTAGTACCATTTTAAAGAGTTTGTATAATCATTGCTTGATTAACTACTGCATTTCTTTGTCATATACTTCTTGAATATCATCAGGAATATATATATGGTGATTGTCTGTAGTACGATTAAGGATAAAATCAATAATGACAATAGTAATGGTATAATATTTATCATTAATGGTGATAACGGTGATAATAGTGATCATAACAATAGCAAAATGATGATAATTGTAATGATAGTAAGAATGATAATGAAACTGATGATAATAAGCATCAGTAACAAAGACAACTTGGATAACATTATAATCCAATATTAATGAAATATGATTAGAATTATCCTACAGTCATTACAATAATGAAGTAAAAGCATCGTAAAACTAACAACAGACGTAGATTCCTCTTGGCAAAAGCTGTCTATAGACGTTAACTCAAAACAAAAGTTTACAGACTTAGAGACATGCAAATTAGTGGCCCACAACAGCAGAGTACAGGATTAGAAGGACCAAGATTGGTATCCAGGTATCCAGAAACCAGGGTATGAAAAAAAAAAGAGGATCGTGTTGGTCTAATATGGGGTTGGAATAAGAGATTGTCTTCAGTGTTGAAGCTTCGTGGTACAAAGTGGTGACTTGATTCCTATTTTAGTGTTGGGGGGTACGAAAGTGTACCTCCTTCTGTCCTCCAACAGCTAAGCAGTGAAAATGCTCCTCCTCCTCCTCCTCCTCCTCCTCTGGTCGTCCCGCCTTCCTATAGCCTCTCTTCCTTTAAGATTTAGGTCTACACACTCCTGCAAGAAGAACCCTGGCCAGTTTATCAGTTCTTTCTCCCACTTCTTTCCCTTCTTTTACGAGATGGTCATGAACGTAAGATTAAACAGAGACATGCAGTGGAGAGAGGAAGGAGTTCAAAGTGGAGAAAAACTTAGGGAAGTATGTAGGAGAGAAAAGATATCAAGTGAATTCGGATTACTGAACATGAATTACTTTTTCTTCTTTAGTTGTTTTGATTCATCGAGAAGCAAAATACCAATTTGAATATATATGAAAAACATTAATGAGTCTCAAATATAGGCATAGAAATAGATATATATTGCTACTTTCAAAGTATATACAAAATAGAATTCATGGTTCAAAATACTATTCAAAAGTAATTTTCAAAATATTTAACTCGACAGTCAGGCATCGAGAGGCATTTCGAGTTACAGAGCCCTTTGAAAAAAAAAAAACTTTATTTTATATCGCTTTTTCTCTCTCCACATTCGCGTCTCGCTGGATTGTGGTTTTGGCTCCGAGATAATTCTTGGTTTTATACATCTGTAGAGGAATCGTCGCTGTCATGTAACAATTCCACATTCGAATACCGATGTGGTATTTCCGCGCATTCTATGGCATGGTCAAATCACCTCCTGATATTATTTATTAATAAATACGGCCATGATCCTCTCTGGGGTGATAGAACAGAGCAGCGTGGAGGAGATCTCCCCCCCGTAGAATGACGGGAGGATGTATATTCAAGAATATCGCCTCTTATAATCAATATTTGACGCTGTATGACTGCTGTCCAGCCCGCAAGTCAAGCGAGCGTCCGTAAAGCGGGACTCATTGTCCCCGAATTAGATGCTGATTTGACGGGCTCGCGGGGTGGCTCCAGCGACCGGTTTGGCGTAGGTTAAATTCTGCCGTTGACTTTGATTGATTCGCCGTGATGGGTGAGAGTCGAGCCGGGGATATGGCGGTCGGGTGGCGATCCTTTGACCGACTGTGCCGCCCGCCTAGCCCAAGACGGACTCCACCTTCCACCGGGTCCTTCCCTCACACCGCCTCCCTCGCCCGATAGTCTGGCTAGATAGATGGATGTACGAGCGTCTTCTCTGTTGATTTCAGTTTCCTCCATCTATGTAATCCATCTATTCATCTGTCTATCTGTCTTCTCCCTTCTCCTTTTCCTTCCCTATCTCTCTCCTCTTTTCATTCATCCACTATTCTTGTCCTTCCTCCGCCTTACCGTCTCTGTTTCCTGTCCTCCGAAGTCGGAGAGAAGAATTTGGAAGATGGACAGTGGAGTCGCTGGAGGCACGGAATAAGGAATGAAAAGAAAGATGGAGGTGAGAGAGTGTGGCGAGAGGACCCACAGAGGGAAGATGGAGAGGGATGGACTCAGGCTGGTGAGATGGACATAAGCTCTTGGGTTCGAATCTTACCGTACAACAACTCCCTCTTAATCCGGCAGCTGGAGTCCGGCCATCTGGCCTGCCTGGCGTATTGAGGGACAGGTTCTTATGGCACTCCCTCCTACGTGCATCCCACAGGGGATTGGGTTCACCTGGTGGTAGGCAGACCCCATGGTGCGTCTCCCTCCCCCAAACTATCAGACTTCTTGCCATTGTTTAGGATAGGATTTCACCTTGAGCTGAGGGTGGTAGAAATCAGACTCGATCGCTGATAAAATGATGTCCAGAGAGCAAAACCATTCCGACGGAGATAGAGTTGATGGCGCCTCGGCTACGCTGCTACCTCAAGGTAATTGATCTGTATCTAGAGAAATGTTAGTGGGTAGGTATCATCTACCGTGTAGGTGAGGCGAGTTTGTGTGTTTAGGCGACTCCCTCAAAACACACCCGGCATACCTCCTACGAGCAGTCATCTTCCCCTGGGCCATGTGTTTGGGGTTCGTCTGATCTAAAATCTCAAACATGCTATAATTTGCTTTATCACCCGCACATACCATGTGTCACAAATAAGGCTCACACATACGACTGACGCAGCCGTACGAAAGCGACTGCGAAGTTTCATTTGAATTAACACTACAGGTTTTTGTTGTTGCTGGACATGTCATCCATAATGTAAATCTCAAACTTGCTTTGTTGACCATCTGAAGAAGGAGGAGGCGGCTCTGCTCGACGGAATCTGTATAACGTTGCTTCTCTCGACTTCGGCAGCCATTAATTCACAAGAGGGACACAGCTCAGCTGGTATTAGGTACTAAAAAGAGTGGATATTAACAGAATGACATCCACAGCCGTCTGTTGGTGTCTCTGGGCTGATACTGTAATGTCTGTTGGATGGTTCTGTGGTGTGTGTTTGTGTCGAAGGAGAGAGAAATCTGGAAATCCATTTGGTCAAGCACGAAACAGAATGTGACAACGAGACGATTGGAAACAGACTTGCACTTTGCATTAGATTTCGAGAAATTCATCATCCATTGAGTTTTGAATCTGCATAACTTATGAACCAGTGAGTCAAGTGGAAACGAATTACCAGCCAATACATCCAGAAGAAATCAATTATCGACCAATACGTCAAAAGGAAATGAATCTCTACTAGACATTCGACCAAGAGAGAGTTGCATGACAACCAACCAAGCAAAGAGTGGATGAAGATGGAGCTAAACTCCTGGTTTAATCTAGAGTTGGAGGCAAGCCTGCTGACCATTAAACCGGGGAACAGAAGTTTAAAACTCGTGAGCCATTAAATCAAGCAAAAGTAGACACACCTGACAACCGATCGATCAAGAACAGGAGCCAAAGACCTGACAGCCTATAGATCAAATGTAGAAGTCTTGACAGCCATCACATCAAGGAGAGAGAGGCAACCCTGACAACAGGACCGGAGGTACAGGACCTGACGCGCATTACGTGGAGGAAATGAGCCGAAAAATGATCCCCTACCGTGTGCAAGATGGGCGGCAGAACTCCTCAAGTTATCACACACTTCCCCCAGAACTGATGCTTCGTTTAGTGAGTGGCACACTAAAGGCCTTCTTTATTTCTGTGTTATTCGTCAAGGCAGCCACTGTACTAGAGCAGCTAGGGGAGTGTGATGGTGTTGATGATGTGATGAAAAAAACGGAGGAGAAAGAAGATAGTGGATGGGAGAGAATTTGGAGTTGGGAAAGTTGGAGTGAGGAAAGAAATAGTATGGGATGGGAGAGAAAAGAGGATGTTCAGGGGGAATAGGAGAGAAGGTTAGGGTTGAGAAGGATGACATGAAGGATAAGATGGGTAGGATGGAGGGACGGAAGTCACTCAGGAGGATATGAGAGGAGCACAGAAACGATTATCACTAGCCCTTAAGCTAGTTGGGAATGTCTGGCAGAAAGGGGATAAATCCAACAATCAGGTGATAGATAGAATGAAAACTGAGAAGGTAAGGAATAGCAAACAGTTTTTCTTCTTCTTCTTCTTCTTCTTCTTCCTCTTCCTCCTCCTCCTGGTAGGTACTGTTTGAGATCGTTGGTTGATATGGTTGCGATATCTAACGTGTTTACGAGACATATGATTGTTTACGCATGACCTCTGTGCTTGTCAACCGTGACAGGAGTTCACCTGGAAAGCTAATCACTCTGGTTAACAAGCTCTTGAATCACAAAATTTGTACTTAGTGTAATTGTGGTCGCTAGTCTTTATCCTTATGGAGTTATTTTATATCTATGATCACATATTATCTTCGTATCTGTAGCTTATCGTTCACGTGTTGGATATGTCTCGCATCTGTGATTACTTTTGTCGATGTAATGACGGTTTCTGGGTTGGTACGCCCGTGGTATCCGGGTGGTAACCGACCATTTTACCCTTGGGTGGATCCCAATAACACAGGCCGGTGGTGTCAGCACCTGGACGAGGGAGTTAGGGGGGAAAGAAAGGGTGGGGTGAGGGGAGGAAAGGAATTCTAGTGATAGGGGAGGGGACAAGAGGTAAGGGGAGTACATGTGGGGAGGTTAGAGAAGGGAGAAAAGGGAGGGAAAGAGAAGAGTAAGAAGGAGTGATGGTGAGAGATAAGTGTGTTAAATGTAGTAAGGCGAAATTATGGAACGGGGGAGTATAAGGGATAAGGAAGAGAGATGGAAGAGGTGGATGGGATAAAGAAGGAGGATGGACAGAAGTATGGAGAGGTATGGAAGAAGGAATGTAATATATGGAAGAGACTCTGGATTACGATGATGACTAACACACACACACACACACACACACACACACACACACACACACACACACACACAATCCTCAACCCTCCTACATCCCGAACTCTAACAATATCCTCAGTAAACGTACCAAACACAAGAAGAGAGGGAAAAAACCTGAAAATGGAAATGCACACATAGGAATTAAATCCGACAGAGGCGGGCATGTTACCCCGACGTTAGGCCGGACGCAAGCATGGACGCAAGGTTTTCTGGGCGGACAAGGGAGCCACTGGGTACAAAGGGAAGTATTCGCACTAAATCGCCCGGGAGTACGAGAAAATAAGGGGCGTGGCTCTGCGGAATTGAAAACGTCAACCTCGGTACAGGGTTCGAGTCTTCTGGCCGGAAAGAGGACAATGTTCAAAGGAGTTTCCTGTCTGACTTGATTTCGGATAGAGTCGAGCTGGTGGAGGAGCTCATGCGTTAAGCCAGAGAACATTATAAGGGAGTGGTGTGGCTGGCGTCCCTCGATGATGGTGGCTGGTGGTGGTAGAATCAGCTGTGGTGGGGGTGATTGTGGATGGTGGGAATGGTGGTGATGCTGGTAGTTAGGATAATGGTGGTAGTGAGGATTGTGTTGGTAAGAGTTGTGAGGAGGTGGAGGAGGAGGAGGGTGCTGGTTGTGTTGGTGGTGATAGATATAGTGGTAGGCTAAAGATCAATATTGTGGTTGTAGATTGGGGATCGTCGTGGTACGATAGATGGCGCTCGTGGTGTTGTAAGTTGTTGGTGGATGTGGTTGTAATATAGCGCTAAGGGTGGTAGCAGTGGTGACGGCGTGGTAGGAAGCAGTAATGTTTGGCGTGTTTGGAGGTCCATGTGTCAGCAGTACAACTCTCCTTGCTATTTCTGCTACAACTGCTTCTACTGCTGTTACTGGAGTCACCCCTGCTACTGTGGCTGATGGTTCAGTAATATTCTTGTCATGCATCCAAAAGTAACTTACGTTGAAGGGATATTTTGTTGAGTTATGGATAGAGGGGCTTAAAAATTCAGCCCGCGTACCTCTTGCGCGTCGTAAAGGGCAACGGAGAGGAGCGGGAGCTGGAGGCTGGAAACCCTCCCTTCCTGTGTCTACGTTTTCTAGAAGGAGGAAGTGGAGTCGGGCGAGGATGTTTTTTCAAAGGCTCGGTTCCTGGCGCTCCCATGCCAAGGGGGTAATGGCGAACAAGTCTGGTAAAAAAAAAAAAAAAAAGAATTGTGGTTAATGCATTTGTTTGTGACTCTTATGGCTAATATTTGTTGAGTGATATATTTTTCTCTGGTTGATATCGATGTTTAGTAGCACTGTCTTGCGTAGTACACTCATACACCGGTGTCGAAGAAAACAGGTCGGTAATCCCCACAATTAACTGGTATACTTAGGGCTTAAAAGGAGTCCTGGAGTCCTGTAGGTATATTGGACATTCTGGAACATTAGAAAAGACTACTTGATTCTATGAAGCTGAAGGAAAAGACAATATAATTCTTTAAAGTGATAATATAGAATTTTAGTGAATGCTGATCATGGGTCATTTGGGTCAAGATGTTCGCATGAAGTCGTGGGATAAATCTTACAGGCGCAGATCTGTGAAGGTTTCCTTTATGTTGAAAGCTTGAGATATAAAGGGAAAAAAACTCCAGTCCCAACTCCAGCTGTGTGTCGTAAACTCACACAACTGTAGGAGTCTCATATGCGATTTCACTTCAATACAGAGGTTAACTTTGTCGTAGTTTACGACTAGTGAGTAGAGGGAGCCTCATGTACGACAGGGGTCACTCTCAGTGCAAGGGGCCAGCTGGTGTGAGAACCCATCTCTTGCATTATGACCCTCGTGACTTTGGTGGCTATAGTCTGTGAGTTGGTAACAGTGGAAGCTCTAGTCTGTCGTACCCCAGTGTGCTGGTAACAGTGGAAGCTCTAAGGTGGAGAACCTAATTCCGTGCTGGAGAATTAATTAGTTGTCGAATTATGGGTGAGGACTGGAAACGCCCCTCTGGGCTTGGCTGTACGGGGTACAGAGGATAGGGAAGGTGGTTGGTCAGAGATCCAGATTAAGCAAACAGAGAGAGAGAGAGAGAGAGAGAGAGAGAGAGAGAGAGAGAGAGAGAGAGAGAGAGAGAGAGAGAGAGAGAGAGAGAGAAAAGGAAGGAAGGGTTACGTGGGAGTTATTGCCATGAGAGAGAGAGACTATGAAAAGGACGAATAAAAAAAAAATGTTGATAAATGTTAATGAATGTGTAGACGAATAAGGAAGAGGATAAAGAGGGATTACAGAATGATCTTTTGGAAGGGACAAGTAATTGGTGATCGGAAATCATCTAGTTAAGGATAGGTCGGGAGTCCTGGTCCCCCACAATCCTGCAGTAACGGGTAACCATTACCTAGCCATGCCTAAGGCCTTGCTCTTAATACTAAGAAGATTTGGACGTGAAAACCACACTTTCGGATGAGGTGAAATTGTGATCAAAACTTCAATAACTGCGATTATGGTTTGATCAAAGGAAGAAATGAGTAAGAATCTTTCCAGGTCTGAGTATATATGTGGATAGATCAGTAGATATATCGGTCGTTCTATGAACAGATATTACACTTTCAGTTCTCTCAACCTGTGATACGTATGTTTTATTTATCAACGACAAATTGTTATAGTAAAGCTTTGTATCAATATTGATACTTCTCAAACTAAATATATAAAGGAGTTTTAAGGGATACAAGAGGGTATGTATATATATATATATATATATATATATATATATATATATATATATATATATATATATATATATATATATATATATGTGTGTGTGTGTGTGTGTGTGTGTGTGTGTACGTACATTTATGAACGAAGGTTATTGAATACAATAACTTATTCTAATTTTCAAAAAGAATAGAAAGAAGGGCAAAATCTATGATTTACAGAGACAGTTTTGAAAATTCATCATGTGATCCCTTGTCTAAACATGCACAACAGGATTCCCTTCTCCTTGATAGATTTCCTATAGAAATTATGACTTGGATGCATAAAAAAAAAAAGATATGAAGGAAAATTGATTGTGTGTGTGTGTGTGTGGCATGTTAGATTATACTTAACTTGTCATATGTGCGTATAGTACGCGAGGGATCTGGTCGTCTATTGTATAACCCCACAGAGAACCTCTGCGTACCCTGGGCCTGATAACCTAATGCGTATAGAACATGCTAATCGTGGTTACAACCCTAATCAAATCTTATCATAGACTAAATAGCATTGACAGAGCGGACCAGCAGTTTCGCCATCCAATCTCGTTTATCGCCTTAAACCTATCATCCTGGGACTTCTAATCATCCTACGAGCCAGGTCCTACAGTTTACAAGATTAACTACCAGCGTTTGTGGGGCATGTGAACCAGAAAATCACCATTTGAGCGAGAGGCTGGCGGACCTTGCGATCAGCGCCCTCTGTAAACAAACCTCTCTTGTCCAAGCCCCTGGGAGATCTTAAGACGAGGCTCGAAGCTGTCTGCTTCACGGCTCTCTGTCATCCAGGATACGGCAGAGGCTGTGAGCACCAATAGCAAGAAGAGCATGTATTAGCATGAGCTCTCCTATAGAGCATGTATACGTATAAGCTTTCCTATATAGCATGTATACGTATAAGCTTTCCCATATAGCACGTATACGTATAAGCTTTCCCATATAGCATGTATACGTATAAGCTTTCATACTGAGCATGTGTACGTATAAGTTTGCATACATAGCATGTATACGTATGAGCTTTCATACAGAGCATGTGTACGTTTAAGTTTCCATACAAAGCATGTATACGTATAAGTTTTCTTACAGAGCATGTATACGCATAAGCTTTCCTATAGAGTGTGTATAAGTTTTTATACAGAGCATGTATACGTATAAGCTTTCCCATATAGCATGTATACTTACGAACTTTCATATAAAGGTTGTATACGTATAAGCTTTTCTATACAGCTTGTTTTGTATATGCTTTATTTCTTCTACCTGGTCGCCTTTTGCCTCCTTAGTGAGGCAGCGTCAGGGAGAGAGGATTGAGTCTAAGATAATCCTCTCTTGGTTCTTTGTTCTGTTTCTACTTTTGGGAGATGGTGATACAGGAGGGGAGGACTCTCAGCCTTCCTCTCTCTTCCCTTTTAGTCCGCCTTTTGTGTCACGCAGAAATGGGCAGGTATCATATTTCTATTTTCTGGGATAGCATCTATATATAGTCAACAGTTTTTGGCAATAGAAATACCCTTTTTCGAAGGAAAAACAATGGTGTATTTTTCAAGGAACCAGAGCTATAAGGTCAGTGACCAGCTACCGCCAGTCTCCCTGGCGAAAAGAAAATTAAAGAATCTCGCATCGGGCGTGCTGAGCGGTGGTTTCTGATCCCATATGACCCGCCCGCTGAACTTAATATCACAAGATCCAACCCTCCTTGCCGAGCTCATCGTCCGCCCTTATCGCAGACATCATCTTAACTAATTCTTCGTGCCCTGCACTTCACGACTTCCACAACCATCTCGTCACTTTTCTTAAAAGCTAATATTCCTCTGGCTTTATTCTCTATATTTTTACTTTGTTTTGTGTGTTTTTTTTAGCTACTCATTTGTCACGATTTTCCTTGCGAATTGCTCCTTCTGTATTTTCATACCAGTTGATTTACACAGCATTAGTGGGTATTATTTAAAAGAAAAACGATTCATGTCTGTAGTCTCGGTTATATATTTTTTCCCTGTTCAGTTTGCCTCCATCTTATATTTTGGTTCATATTTTTTTCGTTTCTCCGCTACTTTCTCTTTTTCTATCCTCGATCCCTCCGTTTTCTTTGTTATGGCAGGTCTATTATTTTTTTACCACAATCCCAGTGGAGGATTGTGGTCAGACTCGCTTGACACTGACAGCACTTAGAGGTAAACTGTTGTCAAGTGACACCATCCAGGTACTGACAACAGAGGATGTTGGATGATCATTCGGGGTCAGTTAAAGAACTTGCTTACCCGAGGTAGATCTCTGAGACGGTGTGGGGGTCCGTGGATGGGAAGGAGGCTCAAAGAATGGACAGAAATCCGTCACACGAGGATGAGCCGTTATGATCTTTCCTTTCCTCATACAGCGAAGGTAAGTGATTCTCAACCTTCCTATCGTCTTACCCTTCGTCTATATAATCTTCCCATCGTCAAAAATCAGGTCAAACAACATTTTCTATATTCCTTTTCATATCTTTTCTTTTTTTTTAAGCTACATTGTTTTGACCTTTTGTTCCCAGACGTTCAAGATTCGGCCTTGTTCTCCAACCCCGTCACGTCAGGGAACATCAGAAGAACAAAAAAGTAGTGTAGTGAAGACGATGCGGTGGGGACCCGTGAGGTGGGTGGAGGGAGGAAAATGTCACTTCGAGGTGGAGGATGAGGTAGCCAGGAGAGGTAGAGGTGCGAGGTGGGATGAGTGCGTAGCGTTAGCCACCTCCCCACGCTGTGCATGACGAAGAACTGGTACACAGAATTAGTCTTAAGGACGCGTGTGCTGGAATGTTAATATTTGTACAGAAAATATCTGCAAAATTCCTTTTTTTTGGAGGGGAAATGTTTGAGAAAAAGTTGGTAAACTTCGCTAACGGAGGTGCAAAATCACGATGAGTCAAGATGTCAAAATCATATACTATTTCCTCACCTGGGATCTGCATTATGGTGTATGAGTTGTCGAGAATGAACGAATGAATGAACGACGTCGTTCATTCTGATGCTGGTAAACGTTCAGGGAGGAACGTTCAAAGATTCTGGTCACCTGCGCTAGATTAAACAGTGTTGCTAGTCAAGCCTTGCTCTCTGTAGCAGGTAAGTGGCTAAGGTAGCCTAGATGGATGAGCTCTCTCTCTCTCTCTCTCTCTCTCTCTCTCTCTCTCTCTCTCTCTCTCTCTCTCTCTCTCTCTCTCTCTCTCTCTCTCTTATTCAGTCTCGGAAGGATGTGTGTGTGTGTGTGTGTGTGTGTGTGTGTGTGTGTGTGTTAGCTAAGTTGTGACCTGTTTCTCTGTGTGTTTTGCTGCACTATTTTTGTACCTACTCTTCGTTATATGCTATATATCCTTGGCTCTCTCTCTCTCTATATATATACACACACACACACACACACACACACACCCACAAAATATACGTACTTACATCAGCTGCCCGAAAATGAACCAAGACTTCTTGCCTCACACAAATGCTTCTTAATTTTTCACTTTACACACTATGTTGAGTCGTCAGGTGAGGCTAGTGTCTCCATTTACGCCTCCAGCCACACACACACACACACACACACACACACACACACACACACACACACAGGGAGGGAGGGAAGGCCTCCACTGCACACAGTCCGAGTATCATTTTCTCTGACATCCTCATTTGAAGCAGCTCTGGCCATAACTTGTTCACACATCGCGTCTGTCCATTTCCATTGCGCACCTCCGCTGTATCTGTGTACCACCTTCGTCCATACCTAATATATACATACTTTTCATCAAGTGAATTGTTTTTTTTCTACTATATCTTCATTTTTTTTTTCTATTTTCTTCCATTCCAATCTTATTTTTGCATGATTAATATTTTTCAGTCCCGTGTTTTTTGAGTTTCTTTCACTTCTTATGTTCTGAAATTTTTTTGACGTGATTTTTCATCATTTAACATTTTCATTTTCGTTTCCTATGGTCACTTATCTTCATATTATGTTCCATTGTTTTTCATCGTTTTAGTTTCAGTTTTCCTGCATATCCTCTCGTTAACCTCTTTTTAATCTTTCCTGTTTCCCTTCTTTTGAACTCTTATTCTTCCTTCTTTATGTCTGTTGACTTTTACTCTCCCAGTTCTTCACTTCTTTTTCCTGTTCCACATATTCTCCATCTCTTCTTTATTATCATCTGAGTCACTTTTCTTTTTCTAGTCTTATCTTCGTTTCTTTTTATCTCATCAAGTGTTCTTCCTCCCTCCCTCCCTTCCTCCCTCCTCTCCTTGCACCAGCCACTCCTCTCGCTCATCCGTTGTTCTCCCATTTCCCAGCCGCCCTCCCTCTTTCCCATCACCTCTCCCTTACCCATGACTTCCTTCATTCTCTCCTCACACAGTGGATTAGCTTGATACGGTCTGACACCTGGTTGTGAGGTGGGGAAGTGTGGCGAGGGATTGGGATGGGAAGGGAGAAGGGGTGGGAAGGTGAGGGGTGGGTAGGGTAAGGTAAAGGGTGGGTTCGAAGGCCGACTCTCCAACACTCGGATGAGACGAGAGAACCACGAGTTCCACCCCAACAATCATCCACCCCACTACCTGTGCTCCGTCAGCCTCACCCCCTTCCCCACTACCTGCGCCCCGCTGACTATTTACTACCATCAACCACGTACACCACGTACGCCGTCGTGCATCGTCAGCCACTTCGACCACCAACCACGTACACCACCCACCACGTACGCAATCAACCACGTACGCAATCAAGTTAGTTACGCCTCCCAGACATACAGAATACCCGTTGCTGAACGACCTTGCTAACTCTCACGTTACTTATGCAACAGTCAATAAACAAAACAGAGACGGTGGTCGTGAAAAGTAGGATGGGAAGGTAATTTGATCACTGGTAGGAGCAAGATGTGCAGACCTTATTGGACGAAATCTTGATCTGTATCTCATTTCTTTATCAGTCACCAGATCCTGAAATCACCAGGTTATCAATGCTAACCAAGTCCAGATTTCATAAAGTTACCAGGGAATGTTCTGAAGTTACTAAGTTATATACACTATATACATTCATGAAGTCCAGAAGATATCAAATAAACAAAGAGCTGAAGTCATTAACTTGAAATGACAATGTTTTGAAGTCTTCTCAGTCATTAGCAGTCACTAATTACTTTAATCACCTGGTCAGCAATCATCAGAAAATCCAGGAGGCATCAATAAGTCATTGAGTCGTTACCATTGATCATCGACAGTTGACAATCACTTAATCATCATTTTCCCCTTCTACATGATTAACATTGATCACGTCTTCGAAACTGCCCATGATCATCAATCACCAAACCACGAGCAAATAATAATCACCAGTCAATTAAAAATCATTAGGTTCCCAGGACTCAACCTAAGTCATTCGTTAATTAATTTCAAGTAATTACAAAGACATCAACGGGCATCAATCATGTCAGTTAACCAGACGAATCACTGATTCAACCCCTCGCCCACCAGACCACTGGGAATGACCAAGCATTATCATAATATATTGTTCTTAACTTTACACGTATTGTTCTTGAATTCTGAAATGACCTTGTACTCCAACACCTTACGACTCTCAGGTTAAACTTGCAGACGAAGGAATATAAGGTCAGGTCATACCTTCTCTTTCTCAAGCTTTTAAGATTCTGACCCCGTGCTCATGTTCTTGGATATACAAGATTCTGACCCCGTGCTCATGTTCTTGGATATATAAGACTCTGACCCCGTGCTAACGTTCCTGGATATATAAGACTGACCCCGTGCTAACGTTCCTGGATATACAAGATTCTGACCCCGTGCTCAAGTTCTTGGATATACAAGATTCTGACCCCGTGCTCAAGTTCTTGGATATACAAGATTCTGACCCCGTGCTCAAGTTCTTGGATATACAAGATTCTGACCCCGTGCTCAAGTTCTTGGATATACAAGATTCTGACCCCGTGCTCAAGTTCTTGGATATACAAGATTCTGACCCCGTGCTCAAGTTCTTGGATATACAAGATTCTGACCCCGTGCTCAAGTTCTTGGATATACAAGATTCTGACCCCGTGCTCATGTTCTTGGATATACAAGATTCTGACCCCGTGCTCAAGTTCTTGGATATACAAGATTCTGACCCCGTGCTCAAGTTCTTGGATATACAAGATTCTGACCCCGTGCTCAAGTTCTTGGATATACAAGATTCTGACCCCGTGCTCAAGTTCTTGGATATACAAGATTCTGACCCCGTGCTCAAGTTCTTGGATATACAAGATTCTGACCCCGTGCTCAAGTTCTTGGATATACAAGATTCTGACCCCGTGCTCAAGTTCTTGGATATACAAGATTCTGACCCCGTGCTCAAGTTCTTGGATATACAAGATTCTGACCCCGTGCTCAAGTTCTTGGATATACAAGATTCTGACCCCGTGCTCAAGTTCTTGGATATACAAGATTCTGACCCCGTGCTCAAGTTCTTGGATATACAAGATTCTGACCCCGTGCTCAAGTTCTTGGATATACAAGATTCTGACCCCGTGCTCATGTTCTTGGATATACAAGATTCTGACCCCGTGCTCATGTTCTTGGATATACAAGATTCTGACCCCGTGCTCAAGTTCTTGGATATACAAGATTCTGACCCCGTGCTCAAGTTCTTGGATATACAAGATTCTGACCCCGTGCTCAAGTTCTTGGATATACAAGATTCTGACCCCGTGCTCAAGTTCTTGGATATACAAGATTCTGACCCCGTGCTCAAGTTCTTGGATATACAAGATTCTGACCCCGTGCTCATGTTCTTGGATATACAAGATTCTGACCCCGTGCTCAAGTTCTTGGATATACAAGATTCTGACCCCGTGCTCATGTTCTTGGATATACAAGATTCTGACCCCGTGCTCAAGTTCTTGGATATACAAGATTCTGACCCCGTGCTCAAGTTCTTGGATATACAAGATTCTGACCCCGTGCTCATGTTCTTGGATATACAAGATTCTGACCCCGTGCTCATGTTCTTGGATATACAAGATTCTGACCCCGTGCTCATGTTCTTGGATATACAAGATTCTGACCCCGTGCTCAAGTTCTTGGATATACAAGATTCTGACCCCGTGCTCAAGTTCTTGGATATACAAGATTCTGACCCCGTGCTCAAGTTCTTGGATATACAAGATTCTGACCCCGTGCTCAAGTTCTTGGATATACAAGATTCTGACCCCGTGCTCAAGTTCTTGGATATACAAGATTCTGACCCCGTGCTCAAGTTCTTGGATATACAAGATTCTGACCCCGTGCTCAAGTTCTTGGATATACAAGATTCTGACCCCGTGCTCAAGTTCTTGGATATACAAGATTCTGACCCCGTGCTCAAGTTCTTGGATATACAAGATTCTGACCCCGTGCTCAAGTTCTTGGATATACAAGATTCTGACCCCGTGCTCAAGTTCTTGGATATACAAGATTCTGACCCCGTGCTCATGTTCTTGGATATACAAGATTCTGACCCCGTGCTCATGTTCTTGGATATACAAGATTCTGACCCCGTGCTCATGTTCTTGGATATACAAGATTCTGACCCCGTGCTCATGTTCTTGGATATACAAGATTCTGACCCCGTGCTCATGTTCTTGGATATACAAGATTCTGACCCCGTGCTCATGTTCTTGGATATACAAGATTCTGACCCCGTGCTCATGTTCTTGGATATACAAGATTCTGACCCCGTGCTCATGTTCTTGGATATACAAGATTCTGACCCCGTGCTCATGTTCTTGGATATACAAGATTCTGACCCCGTGCTCATGTTCTTGGATATACAAGATTCTGACCCCGTGCTCATGTTCTTGGATATACAAGATTCTGACCCCGTGCTCATGTTCTTGGATATACAAGATTCTGACCCCGTGCTCATGTTCTTGGATATACAAGATTCTGACCCCGTGCTCATGTTCTTGGATATACAAGATTCTGACCCCGTGCTCATGTTCTTGGATATACAAGATTCTGACCCCGTGCTCATGTTCTTGGATATACAAGATTCTGACCCCGTGCTCATGTTCTTGGATATACAAGATTCTGACCCCGTGCTCATGTTCTTGGATATACAAGATTCTGACCCCGTGCTCATGTTCTTGGATATACAAGATTCTGACCCCGTGCTCATGTTCTTGGATATACAAGATTCTGACCCCGTGCTCATGTTCTTGGATATACAAGATTCTGACCCCGTGCTCATGTTCTTGGATATACAAGATTCTGACCCCGTGCTCATGTTCTTGGATATACAAGATTCTGACCCCGTGCTCATGTTCTTGGATATACAAGATTCTGACCCCGTGCTCATGTTCTTGGATATACAAGATTCTGACCCCGTGCTCATGTTCTTGGATATACAAGATTCTGACCCCGTGCTCATGTTCTTGGATATACAAGATTCTGACCCCGTGCTCATGTTCTTGGATATACAAGATTCTGACCCCGTGCTCATGTTCTTGGATATACAAGATTCTGACCCCGTGCTCATGTTCTTGGATATACAAGATTCTGACCCCGTGCTCATGTTCTTGGATATACAAGATTCTGACCCCGTGCTCATGTTCTTGGATATACAAGATTCTGACCCCGTGCTCATGTTCTTGGATATACAAGATTCTGACCCCGTGCTCATGTTCTTGGATATACAAGATTCTGACCCCGTGCTCATGTTCTTGGATATACAAGATTCTGACCCCGTGCTCATGTTCTTGGATATACAAGATTCTGACCCCGTGCTCATGTTCTTGGATATACAAGATTCTGACCCCGTGCTCATGTTCTTGGATATACAAGATTCTGACCCCGTGCTCATGTTCTTGGATATACAAGATTCTGACCCCGTGCTCATGTTCTTGGATATACAAGATTCTGACCCCGTGCTCATGTTCTTGGATATACAAGATTCTGACCCCGTGCTCATGTTCTTGGATATACAAGATTCTGACCCCGTGCTCATGTTCTTGGATATACAAGATTCTGACCCCGTGCTCATGTTCTTGGATATACAAGATTCTGACCCCGTGCTCATGTTCTTGGATATACAAGATTCTGACCCCGTGCTCATGTTCTTGGATATACAAGATTCTGACCCCGTGCTCATGTTCTTGGATATACAAGATTCTGACCCCGTGCTCATGTTCTTGGATATACAAGATTCTGACCCCGTGCTCATGTTCTTGGATATACAAGATTCTGACCCCGTGCTCATGTTCTTGGATATACAAGATTCTGACCCCGTGCTCATGTTCTTGGATATACAAGATTCTGACCCCGTGCTCATGTTCTTGGATATACAAGATTCTGACCCCGTGCTCATGTTCTTGGATATACAGTAGATTATACATCTCTTATACTGCACAGGCTCCAGATAATGAGGGTAGTGAGGGTGTAGGATGTGGAGGGAGAGAACGATTGTACTCCTTCCTAACCCTGTGGATGACGACGTAAAAGATGACACACAGTGCACTCCCACAGCCCAGCAGAAACCTGGGGGACAATGACTGTGTTATACAACATGGTACACGATGGGCAGGGGAATTACTTTACCTAGTTTAGTTATCCCTCCAATTTGAGGCAGATGGAAGAGAGACGTGAGA
The DNA here is from genome assembly GCF_036320965.1 of Panulirus ornatus. Lineage (NCBI taxonomy): Eukaryota > Metazoa > Arthropoda > Malacostraca > Decapoda > Palinuridae > Panulirus > Panulirus ornatus. Next base: position 16,148,024 of record NC_092275.1, read on the forward strand.
TTCATGTTTGCGTATATTACATACGCTTTGTAGATATTCCGAATATACTTCCATGATTCTGAGGACCTAATAGATATCAGTTCACATCAACCATGATTCTTCTTCAATATGGCTCTCATAAAACGATCCTTGGATGAATCTTTGATTATATACAAAACGTGACGATGTAGCTGTCTGGGTGTATCATACAGTGTGACATCAACACTGTAGTTGTCTGGGTGTATGATACAGTGTGACATCACCACTGTAGTCGAAAAACTTCCGCTTATCTTGTACGGTTCGGCAGGACGTGTGTCTACATTCACACAGATTTCTACAAACAATTCAGAATTCAGCAATGTAGGAGCGTAAGTGTGATTGTGATGGCGGAGGTTTTCACATTCTCTGTCCATCGTCAGAAAGACGAAGCAAGTTACTGGAGTAAGGTAATCATAAGCCACGACACAGTGTGTGATAACCAACGTAAGGTAAATGAAATGATCAGCATTTCATTCTAGGGCGATGTTCACCTGGAGAGAGAGAGAGAGAGAGAGAGAGAGAGAGAGAGAGAGAGAGAGAGAGAGAGAGAGAGAGAGAGAGAGAGGAGGAGGAGGAGGAGCAGGAACTGTGGGTCCGTGTCCTCAAGATGCTGACGTGCACTCTGGTCTTCCCACCTGGACCATGAATGCTGACTGTAGGTGTCTGGTCGATTCTCCCTCAGGGCTATAGAGGGTTCTCTGAGGATCCTGGCATCATGGCTGAGAAATGTCTCAGCGTCGAGGCAAACGTTTCTTGGCGTGGGAGATAAGAGGATATAAGATTGCCTGATGAGTGAGCGTCAGTTGTGGTATTAGGGATATCTAATCCTCTTCAAGAGGAGGATCCCGCAGACCAAGAACGTCCTTGGTGGAGCCCATGGGAGCGACAGGGAGGGGAAATCCTCGTAGTCTGCTGCCCTGGGCTGCACTGTGTGTGTGTGTGTGTGTGTGTGTGTGTGTGTGTGTGTCATGTTTGCCGCACGGCGTTTCCTCGGCGTATGCTTCCATACGTGTCTTATCAGCTATCACGAAAGAAGAGATAAAAAGATAGGTTTTCACATGGTATTTGCAGGTCTTAGTGTTAGGAATGTATTATGTGATTGGTACAAATATGTGGTACTTATCTAATGGTTTATTTGTGAACTTAAGTATATATATATATATATATATATATATATATATATATATATATATATATATATATATATATATATATATATATATATTTATATATATATACACACACAAGCGTTTACATATATATGGATTAGATATAAGCTGGTGACAGTACAATTCTTCATTGTTGTCCAACTTTACGTCGGCAACGGTGTAAGAAAAGGTTATTATGCCGTCGACCGGCAGAGGATTTGTCATGGTTATTTTGCCAGTAGACAGCAGAGCCGTCTTGCTGGGAGAAATTAACTGTCCTCCGCTATATACCTCATTACCCGGGTTGAAATATCACATTTGGTACAATGGTGGTCATTAGTTGGGTAATTATTTATCTGCACTGTATGGGGGAGGAGGGAGTTCCACACTCGTGGGGGAAGGGTCTATATATTGAACTTTCTCTGTTATCATAAAACTTTTTAAACGCACGTTCACTGGACGGTGGAGGGAGTTCTACACTCGTGGGGGGAGTGCCTATATTTTGAACTTTCTCTTCCGTCATAAAACTTTTTAAACGCATGTTTGCTGTCCAGACTCACGGTCTCATAACTCGGTTTATTCCCTTCATCCACGATCATTATACTATGAAAATGCTTCTTTATCTCCATTAGGTTTCTTGCTGCTTAACTTCATGTTGTTGTCTCTGGTTGTTCTGTCATTACGTCTGTGGAGAACTGTTCACTGTCTACAGTCATCAAGCTGGCTTAGAAACTTAAAAGCTGTGATCAGGTCACCCTTTACTCTTCTCTCTTTCTCTCATAGTGGACAAATTCAAGATCTCTAACTTTTCCCCT
>NC_092275.1:16155004-16200004 GCF_036320965.1 Panulirus ornatus
GAACATATACGAACAGCTGAGTGGCACGGGGGAGGCCACACCACACAGATTTATTGAGGGTCGAGCAACAAGCCTATGATTCCATCTCCAAGTTGAAATAAACTTTACGAAGTCAACCCGTCTCTCTCTCTCTCTCTCTCTCTCTCTCTCTCTCTCTTGGATCCTCGGGGGTCATCGAGATAAGGCACGACAGGTGATGTATCCAAACAATGGTGTGGTATATTTCAGTAAGCCGTGGAGAAACACGGAGACTCTGAGGCAGATGGGGGGGGAAAATACTGGAGAGGTGACAGGAATGATGGATGAGGCTTGGGACATCTACGATCATCAGGATTACACAAGAGGTCAGGCATACCCGTATGGAGGAGGTGAACGTTCCTTACCGACCACTACATGTTGTTGTCTTCCATCTTGGGATACGAACGCTAGCGTTTCCTTCCCGTCCGGCGAAAAACGTAAACAATTTGTGAGGATGATTCAGTCACACTACACAGTAGTCCAAGTTCTGGGAACTGCCTTGTGGAAAGGACAACCTGGGTCAACCAGATTCATTTGTATATGGGGCATTTGATTCTTAAATGGCCTTCCTTTTCACTCATACAAATAAATGAACATAATTCGTTTTCTTATGATTTTGATGAAAGAGGAACAGTGAAAAGAATTAGCTTTATGTCTATCTATTTTTTGGGTTGGGGTAGACAACATGATTCTGAGTGGCTGCCCTCCGCCATCACAACATCCCTTTGACGCCCTTGACCCATCTTGTCACCCACGATCGACCCTCATCATGTCGGAAATCAGATTCACTTGCCTTCTGAATCGACCTATTAAGTAATACCAAACAAGGCCACAGCTACGCCCATTGTATCCCCAAGGCCAAGTCTGACGACCCGGCATTACTGCTGGAGACATGTATTGTGACCCATGACAACCTGGTTCTTCTCCTTCTTGCCTCCTCTCCCACCCGCTCCTCTCCCTTGCTTCCCTCACCTTCGCCAAGCCACAGTGACGCTCTCCTACCCCAAGCCAGAGCCACAGTCTGTTACCTTCTTCCTTTCCTCATTCTACACCCCTCATGTCTCTTTCATTCTCCTCCTCCTGCTCTATACACTTTCCTTACACTCCCTCCTTCATTCCTTCCTACACATCCTCACACCCACCCACATCCTTCCTCCTAGAGATTCCCTACACTCCTTCTTTTCCTCATCTTCTTCCTCTCCCTCTTCCACCTCCACCTCCTCTTCCTCTCTGAACCTTTCCCACTCCTGCTACACTCCTGAACATCCTTCCCATCGTATCATTCTCGTCCTCCAGCACATACACTCCTCCCATGGCCCGACATACCACACTCCTCCTTCCTCCTCTACTTCCCGCCGCCCCCCCCTGAATCCTAACTCCGTCCTCCCCTGCGCTCTACACACTCCCCCACCTCCATACACACCTTAGTACACCCGACGGCACAATACACATTTGCCTGAATGCCTCGGCCATATGCTTCTACTGCTGCCTCATCACTCATATGACAATTGGCTGGCGGACCAGAACTAGCCATTAGCCGTTGTACCACAGGACGTCATACAATCCTGGGGGCCTTTGATGGTTACCATTCTTCCTTTCTCTTTAGGAAGTTATACACGCTGGCAGAGTGATCCGGCTCTCACTGGATTGTAACCGAGCCTTCGGGTTAACAAAGGGGGTCTTAGGGAGGTTGTGGGGGAAGGGAGGGAGGGAGGGAGAGCGAGAGAGGCCAGGGAGGATAAGGGAGTCGGTGCAAGTCATCCCCATAGCGAGAGGAGGAGGAGGAGGAGGAGGAGGAGGAGAAGGAGGAGGAGGAGGAAGGATTTCAATGTCTCGGCAATCTTTATAGATGGGATCTCTGTTTCTCTCCCGCAGCTTGTGTGTGTCCACGACTCTCTCTCTCTCTCTCTCTCTCTCTCTCTCTCTCTCTCTCTCTCTCTCTCTCTCTCTCTCTCTCTCTCTCTCTCTCTCTCTCATCTCTCTTTCTCTCATCTTTAGCTATGTCCGTAAAATAATCATTCTTAAGCAACACATTATATATATATATATATATATATATATATATATATATATATATATATATATAATGAATGCAGCTATATGTAAACAAATACAAAAAAATCGTGTAAATATTTGAAAAAAAATATAGGTAAATGAATAAATCAGATAATACATCACTTCCTAACGCAATACATCTTCCACGGGCAAGACAGTCCTAGGCCACACCCGACACCCGCGCAGACTGGCCAATGAGGTTTTTCCTATACCCACACGCCGAGCTAACACCGCCAGCTCATTGTCGCCTGCTGATTCTCTCTCTCTCTCTCTCTCTCTCTCTCTCTCTCTCTCTCTCTCTCTCTCTCTCTCTCTCCCTCTGACCTTGTGTCTGTGTGGTCTGTGTGTCGTCTATGTAACCCTCTGTAAAATCGCTACACCCATGTAGGATAGGAGTACACAGGATGTTACATTTCTCTCTCTCTCTCTCTCTCTCTCTCTCTCTCTCTCTCTCTCTCTCTCTCTCTCTCTCTCTCTCCCGCTTGTTTACTCTATCCCTTAATCTTATCACCCTTTCTTCTTTCCCCCCCTCCTCCTCTCCCATCCCCCTCTCTCCCTCCTCCTCCTCATCCACCTTCCTCCTTCCCCTATCCTCCCCCGGACCTCTCCCCTACCTGGGAAGGTTATCGTGCCAGCCATCTCCCCCGGGGAGAAGAGGGGCGTCACGGATTTTCTCCCACCATCACACGCTCACAGGAGGCTTGCTGCCTCGCGTCACACAGGAGGGAGGGTGAGGGAGGGAGAAATTACTCCCCCGGGGGTGACGGATTCATATCCTCCCCCCCCTCCACTCCCTTCTTGCACGCACACACACACACACACAAAAATGAAAGAACGGCGAGACATTGACGCGTATGATGGGGAGCGACGCGCCTTCCCCACGCCATGAGATACGTTAGGCATGTAGGCAACACAGAAGGTCCAAGAAGGGAGTCAGGGAGAGGAGGAAGGTTGTAGAGTCTCGTTGGCTGAGGGAGAGAGGGAGGAAGACGGGGGAGAGAGAGGGAGGAAGATGAGGGAGAGAGGGTTGTAGAGTCTCGTTGGCTGAGGGAGAGAGGGAGGAAGATGGGGGAGAGAGAGAGGGAGGAAGATGAGGGAGAGAGGGTTGTAGAGTCTCGTTGGCTGAGGGAGAGAGGGAGGAAGATGGGGGAGAGAGAGAGGGAGGAAGATGAGGGAGAGAGGGTTGTAGCGTCTCGTTGGCTGAGGGAGAGAGGGAGGAAGATGGGGGAGAGAGAGAGGGAGGAAGATGAGGGAGAGAGGGTTGTAGAGTCTCGTTGGCTGAGGGAGAGAGGGAGGAAGATGGGGGAGAGAGAGAGGGAGGAAGATGAGGGAGAGAGGGTTGTAGCGTCTCGTTGGCTGAGGGAGAGAGGGAGGAAGATGGGGGAGAGAGAGAGGGAGGAAGATGAGGGAGAGCGGGTTGTAGCGTCTCGTTGGCTGAGGGAGAGAGAGGGAGGAGGAGGAGGAAGAGAGGGAGGTGGAGGGAGGGAGCGCTGGCTTCCCCTGACGATGATTTATGACGATAAATGATGAATCTGCTGTCGAAGGCCGGGCGGCAGAGGGCTGATGGGGGCGGCGCATCGCCATCAGTGGACACTACGTGTGTGTGTGAGAGAGAGAGAGAGAGAGAGAGAGAGAGAGAGAGAGAGAGAGAGAGAGAGAGAGAGAGAGAGAGAGACTGGTCATTCAAATCGCATTGAAAGCAGGAGGAGGATCATAGCTGACAGTTTGAGAGTTCTTTTCTTTTTTTTTTCTTTTAGGACGATGGTTCTGGATCTTAGCCAGTCCCGTGGGTTTGAAATGATGACCGGCTGTAACAGATACAATCTGGAGGTCAGAGGCTAAGTTCTCGTGGTTAAAAGGGGTCAGGTCACCGTGCACTAAGGCTTGAGACATGGTGCCTAAGTGGTTGTTATGGTTCTCAAAGGCTTTGGTCATCGTTTGCAAGGTGGTTGGAGTGGATCATACATCCACCGAAGTCGTTGACCAAGATGACCCCAGGCTCTGATACACGACGACCGTCTAACTACTCGAACACGATGACCCCAGTTACTTAAACGCGTTGACCTCATGTTTTGAACGCGATGACCTCATCTTTTGAACGCGATGACTTCATTTCTGGCATGCGATGACCTAAGCTCTTTACCCTAATGACCTCATTTCTGGTATGCGATGACCTAAGCTCTTGACCCTAATGACCTCATTTCTGGAACAAGATGACCTAATCACCTGATCACGATGTCATAACCCATAGTTCATCCAAACAGTAGATACTGGGGAGCGTAACTGTTGTAGAAAATGGGATGGCGGTGGTGGTGTTCATAACTGATGGTCACCCGAAGATTTTTGACTAATCAGAACAAATGTACAAAAAGTTTTTTGAAAAATTACTAAAAAAAAAAATCTTCGTTTTTTTTCTGAGACGGTCTCATAAATTTTCCTTTTTCCTTACCGTGCAGGATGAGGCCGTTCACCGATCACTGCTCTTAGCCAGAGATAAGAGAAACCTCCAACACTGAGATAGAAGAAATCTAAGGCCTGAGAGAGTGAGAGAGAGAGAGAGAGAGAGAGAGAGAGAGAGAGAGAGAGAGAGAGAGAGAGAGAGAGGAGAAAAAACTTTAAAAGTCGAAATAAAAACCTTGACTCAACCCGTCTCTTGTAAAACCTGGACTAAAACGTGTTAATGAGGAGCGTAAAAATAAATCCGGCCGTGTGATCACACGGGTCAGTCTTAATGGAAGCAAGAAATGCGCAAGAGAACCGAGTCTACGCGTATAAGAGTCTCCTTTCTCCTCTCCTGCACCGTCGTCCCGCCCAATCTAATTAATGTTTTAATGGTTTATAGGAGTGCCTGGGCGGGTTTTATAGGTCAGGCCGATCTAATCAATGGTTTAATGGTTTAAGGGAGTGCCAGGCATGGCACCATTATCGGCGGCAGGTAAGAGCGAGGCTAAATTTGGCGAGGAGGTTAATGTCGGGTGCTGAGTTGGCGAGGCCTTAAGCCTTCAAGATATGACACCCAGGATATCCGCCAGGTCTTGGAGGAGGAGGAGGAGGACCAGCGAGGCGGAGCGTGACCTGGAGACACGAAGGAGACGGGAGTTTGGAGACCACACAGCCGAAGGTGACCCCGCTTTGAGTCTCCATTCTCGAAAACACCTCCTCTTAGGAGACCTGATCTAGGAGGAGGCGTTTCTAGTTAAGAGACTTCACATAGGAGACTCCATCTAGATATATTAGGTAGGAGACTATAGCTGAGTGACCCTGACTAGGAGATCACCGACCCAGGAACTTAAATGCTGGCCTGCCAGGAGACATGGACCTCGGAGATCTCCCCTGGATGCCTCACAGCAAGACACCAGCCAGCTAGGAGACGACGCCCAGGGTGACACCAGACCGAGGGAGCTCTTAGTGAACGGTGGGGGATGAGGGCGAAGGGAGACTCAGAGAGCAGGGTTAGGCCAGGGAGGAAGACGAGAGGATAGAGAATAACTCAAACATATAAAAAGAAAAAAGTTAGATAACACTGTGAGACGCAAGAGAATCCTTACTGACGACGAAATTTTTGCCAAAGGACTGCGCATGCGCGTACCGCTCACAGCGGGAAAGTCTACCATTACGAAGAACGAGTCATGTGAGTTACGGGTTATCACGCGTTATGTATGCGATGGAGAGACTGTACGCATGTGAAATGAGATCCAGCAGCCCACATGTGTGAGGTGAGGCAGGACAGAAGATAGACACCTACTGTGGCCAAAGGGAGTGAGACACTCGACATCCACTGAAGTACCGACTCACTACGCACCCGTCACTAACCCTCGCGATACCCAGGCAGGGGCTGGCTGGGGCCGGTGATGTATACCTCCCTGCTCGGTGGCTGGCTATACCACCGAGAGAGGAGGAGGAGGAGGAGTACCTCCCTGCTCGGTGGCTGCCTATACCACCGAGAGAGGAGGAGGAGGAGGAGGAGGTGGTCGTCTCTGCTGCAGTCTGCCACCCTCCTCCTTGGCTTTATGGACTCCACTTTATACCGGTTAATTAAGGATGTTATCTTGAGGGCGGGAGGTCTCGTAAATCAGAGGGAGCGCGGGGCAGCCGAGGACAGCTCTTGCCCTGGCGACATTTAATTCAAGAATAATTCAGCATAATTGCCAGTCCATGTGTGTGTATCAGGCCCGAGATGGCGGCCAGACCCTGATAGCTTTTTTTTCTTTCTCCTGAAGGGGGTGCTCAGACCTCGGTAACTGTCCACTGGGGCGTTCAGGCCCAGGTATCTCCTTCGTGGGGCGTTCAAACCCGGGGAATATGTCTAATAAGGGCGTTCAGGATGCGTTATCTGTCTATTGGGGCGTTCAGACCTCGGTATCTGTCTATTAGGGCGTTTAGACAGGGAAGCTTGCTCGAGGGGCGTCCACACCCAGATATCCGTTTCATAGGGCGTTCACACAGGGATCTATCCCCCTGAGACGTTCAAACCCGGCATTTTATCGATGCATGAACTGAAATTGTGGTTCTCTATCTTCAGAGAGAAATGGTTCTCTGTTTTTGAAAGGGAAATGGGATCTAATTTCAAAGGGAAATGGGACAATAGGTTTCATTAAGAGCGGATGCGATCAAGACGATAATGATATAATTGTTCCCGAGTTCTCCTCTTCCACTATGATCATCTCCTCAGGTCGAAATTTGCTTTACCAGTTACACCGAACTTTACCAATCTTAGATTATATTTGAATGTTATAAAATTCCATTTAACACCAATAAATCATGATTTTCAAATATATAGAATATTTCATATGCTTCTTAGAGGCATGAGATTATTTCACTCGTTCTCGTAATATGATGGAATAAGTCGGAGTCGTGGTGGGGATAAATGAGAATGAGGAATTAGAAATACACAAGTCCTGCCTTAATTTTCCCTCGTCGTTTTCTGTCGGTGCTTAAACGGCAGCTCCCATCTGTCGCAGCCCCGGCTTATAAAAGCACTAATTGATAAGGTTTACGGGAGGGTTATCAGCCAGGGGACACATGGCCCTTGCTGACACGCAGCCTGGGGACCAGTCAGTGGCCGTGTGGAGTCGCTGGGTATTGAGGCATCCGGCTTAATCGGTACCATCCACCGAACGAAGGAAAGAAAATGACACCCCGCGAAAGAGCGTACTACAGAACATGTTCCTTTACGCCACCCTCGAAAAGAGAGAGAGAAAAAAATCTGAACCATCTTGCAAGGAGTCATTAATGAATCAATCAGGGCGAGTTTCTCAGGGCAATTAGCCCGATAATGCTCCCGGTCAATACTGCTGATACCGGGGGACTAGTTTTTGCAGCGGAGACGGAGAACCGCATCGCCAAGCAACGTCGTCCGTCGGCGGACCAACTTCACTGCGCAGATGCGCCGTAGACGACGGCGGGAGGAACCTACCCCCCAAAGTCGGCCCCTTCGCTCGCTCTTCCAACATCGCCCATTAAGGCTGAAAACCACACCAGGACAAAGGGGATCAAATGTGTAGTGAAAATATATTCCCTTCTGCGTCCACACATTTGATGATGAACTTTGATATAATATATCGAAGCTACGATCCAGTTTTCGTTACTCGTTATGTCCATGCCAATTACCTCCTCCGCGGCTCTTCACTAATACTTTACCCGTCATTCATATTTCTTTTCCTTTACGTCGTAAGTAAACTTTCGCTGGTTTACCCCGGTTTACGCAGGCTACTTGAGGTAAACCTAAACGCTTGTAAGAGTTTGAGTTTACGAGTAGCCAAACCATGGCGGAAACCTCGTCCATCTGGTCGTAAATGCTCAGCTCTTTACTTACGAAGATTTATTCACTCTTCTTGCCTCTGCTTCCCTCATCTTAATTCCTATTTAGAGGTCGTATATATCTTTCATACTATTCGCCATTCGTATATATATGTATATATATATATATATATTTATACATATATTCTTTTTTCCTTCCTTTATCTTCACCGTCAGTCTACTGTACCTTTGTAGAATCTGGCCATTAGTGTTGGCTGCCTGCACTAATATTAGTTAATTAAGCCCTTATGAGTCTTATATGCGTGCAGGAACATAAGCACTGGTTTTCATATTTGGGATTCGACCTGATGCAGACGACGGATTGTAACTGGAAATCCGATTTTGCTGTGTGTTTATGCATTCCAACCCAAACCTTGATACCTTGTTTCTTGTTGAGGACCAGAAGGGCGAATTCCTATAGCCATCTGGATTATCTTTCTCGCTCTTGAAAGGAAAAAAAATAATATGGTGTCAATCATTTACAAATGTAAAACTGCAAAAACATGGGTTAAGCGTGTTTGTCTTAATAAACCTACATGCATTCAGATCTCCTTGAATAAGTGGCTAAACATGGGGACTCGTTAAGGGGTCATTAAACTAATTGATCCTTGTATCAAGAAGCATTTGATTACTTATAGACAAAAGAGGCCACTCTAGGCCTAATTAAGGGAAAATATACTAGTCATTTATGTTTACCATAATCCGGAGATATTCCATTTGATATACTGATATGGCGATCATACAATTATCGTGATCGTGTTTATGTTTATGCATGTTTAAGTTTATGCGTATTTATGTTTATGCATGCGCGTTGGTATGCATATGTTTATGTATGTGTGTGCGTGTGTGTGTGTGTGTGGGTGCGTGTGTGTTCGGGTGTATACCTGCGTGGTAAGGCGTGTTCATATAAAAGTATTCACTGACCTAATTTGGCCCTATAAACCACGCCGGTCAACCATGACATCAACAGCGGAGGTCATCTAAATTGAGAACTGGACCGTTGCGTTAGCGTTACTGATTATGGGTCAGCACGGTCTCGCTTAGGATCGGGCCCACACGAGTTCGAATCTTGGGAGCGGCAGTTGGTCCACACACAACCCAAATTTCCATCTTCCTCTTGGGACTGATCGATAGATGGGTAATTAGCTGGAAATGACGTATGTGTGTGTGTGTGTGTGTGTGTGTGTGTGTGTGTGTGTGTGTATAACCAGCACGGGAGTGAAGACAAGGTACATAAACATACCACGTTAATACGAGTATAAAACTTACTCATTGTAACACGTAAATATTAATCACAAGGATCCATATGTGGCAAAGACTCGTACCATTGCTTTTATGGAAGACGAGATGACACAAGCTATATTGCACGAAGCAGTCATACCATCTCGTATCCAATATATATATATATATATATATATATATATATATATATATATATATATATATATATATATATATATATACTTATTTACATATATACATCCCAACCTACCCCATTCATCGACTGGTCCCGAGGGGAGGTTGAACTATTAAATTGGTCATAGCCGACCGTCCCTTCCAGGATTCGAACCCCAGGCGGCTCGCGCGTGATTTATAGACAGCAACACTAATCACTGTATCACGGAAGCACTTGTTTTTAAAACGTATCACTACAATGGGCATCTCATATATATATATATATATATATATATATATATATATATATATATATATATATATATATATATATATATATATATATATATATAACCATGTAGAAGGCAAGAGCACTTATACCCAACAGAATACCTACCTACCTGTCTTTGGTTAAGGGAATAGATATATTCACTCAGACGCATGTGATGCAAATGGGGAACAAGAATGACCATTATATCAGTAGTGAGAATATTATACATATATTCAAGTGACAAAGCTTAGTTAGGACGTGGGGGAAGTTTGTAGATTTATCGTCCATTCTTGGTAGCAGCCCTTCCCTCCCTCCCAACCAGACGAAAATACGACTCATTGTCGTTCCTCAGGATGGGCAGCTGAGGTTATCCCTCTGAATTAAGGACCTCAGCTGAGGTAAATGATACACTTGTCACTGATGGCTGGTCGTACGTCAACCTCTTTTTTCGGGTCACACTGCTAAATTGTCGAGTTCAGAAGACGAGAACTCAAACCCGATCCATTAATGGTTGATCAAGGGAAATGTGAGGGTTCTCTTGTGAAACAGTTGTGTACACAAGGATGGGCTGCTGGTGCCTCTTGGCACGATTGTGTCAAGTGGCAGAATAAAGTTCTCTCTCTCTCTCTCTCTCTCTCTCTCTCTCTCTCTCTCTCTCTCTCTCTCTCTCTCTCTCTCTGTGGCCGTCTAACGGCCAAACATCATCGTAGGGACTTGTACGTAGACAGGTATGTATTTTCCCTCTCTACTCAAAATACACACGACCATTAAGATTCGCACAAAGCAAAATAACAATAAGAGCTCTCTAGGTTTACCTTGGCTGCAACTTGGCTTCCCTTGTATCATACCAAAACAGTAAGAACACTTGCTGAAGAACAGATGTGTATATCTCGAGACTAAAAAGACCCATCAGATACTGAAATAGAAATAATCTCCCCAATCTATAGTACAGATTATTCCAACATCAGATATCTTGGGGAGATATTCACACAAAACCTAAATAAATGCGGTTGAGTGTGGTCTTGTGTTCAACCATTTTCACTCTCTACTATTCATCTTTTTCTCCATTTTGTGAAGGTTATCCTCATCCAGTTCCTCAGCGTTGTACAAAATACGTCTATTACTGATTATCATCCTCTGTACAATGTGGAGAGACGTGGCGCGGGCGCGGGGCCTGGAGGGAGGAGACGGACCATTTAAAGAAAAGGGATGGTCCGTGTCTGGCTGAGAGACCCTGGGGATGTCATGAAGACCAACAACACCACAACATCGCGAAGGCTTTGGCCCACACTAGGGAAGATCAAGGAGGCCACGTTTCTCACCTTAACCTCACACTCGTGCTTGTTGCTGGAGACAAAAGTATTACTCGTCTTAATCCCTCGGCCCTCCGGACTTACCCAATGTGCGCAAACACCTGTAACCAGGATCGTATCGAGGCTTCAGGATCTAATTCCATGTTTGTGCCATTGGAACACAGGTAATCCTACTAAGCCCTCTGAGATGGGCGGACTTGAGGATTATTACCTCTATACCAGCCCTTCTTCGGGCGAGGGTGAGGGTTGTCGATGTAAGTAAGGAGGATTTGAAGACATTTCCCTCACGAATTCTCTCAATGTAATTCTTCTTCTTTTTCGTATATTTTGGTGTTGTTTAGTCCATTTTATATCCCTGGTCTTGAGGAATTGGAAATGATTTATTCTCGTACTTTGTAAAATATTTTATAACCATTGAGTGTGTGTTTCATGGTACGTGGAGTTGTTATAGTGTATGATGAATACGTAGGTCTTTGTTTTGTCGTATTTCATTGTCTAATCTTGTCTGGTCTACCATCTACCATACAGCTTCCATCTGGGAATACCTTGAGAGAGAGAATGAATACGCAGTAGGCAAGTAAAGAACACGAACTAATCACATTCAAATCTAATTTTCAATTCTTAAACTCGAGAGAGAGAGAGAGAGAGAGAGAGAGAGAGAGAGAGAGAGAGAGAGAGAGAGAGAGAGAGAGAGAGAGATCCTGTGTGACCCAGGCAACGGTAGGGTGATCATGGAGGGCAGGACGTGAAGGGAGGGAGGCGCCCTTCAAATGCCCGTCAGTGGAAGACGAGAGGTGAGGGGTGAGGGGGAGCTCAACTGATCCTCGAGGTGTGAAGGCAAGATCAGTCGAGTCCTCCTGTCGTGAGTGTGAAGTTTGTTTTCATCCTTACTGCAGGATGCGTAAGGGTTTATTTGCATCGTCGCTGTTGTCAGCATAAGGGATTATTTCCGTCCTTGTTGCTTTCAGCATAAGGGTTATTTCCATCTTTACTACAGAGAGTAATGGCCTATTTCTATCCTTACTGTAGTGATTATAACGTTTATTTTCGTCATTGCTGCAGTGAACATTAAGTTTATTTTCGTCCTTGCTGCAGTGAACATTAAGTTAATTTTCGTCCTTGCTGCAGTGAACATAAGGTTTATTCCTATCGTCACTGCAGTGATTATATAGTTTATTTTCGTCGTCACTGTAATGACTGTGAGTTTTATTTCCATCTTTATGCTGCAGTGATTATAAGATTTATTTTAGAACTTGACTTTACCAAGAAAAAGATCCATCGACTGATCTTTTTTTTCTCCCTCAATGCTTAGAATTCATCAAAGTCAAAATTAAAAACTTTTAAGCACAGCTTCAGATCAAAGTATCATTTAAACTGTTCTGCAAAAAGTTCTTTAAGTTCCATATGGTCGAAGTACAGACCTCTGAGGAACGCTTGGGGGTCACTGGTCTATTCATTTAAGGCTCTTCCATCAACGCCAACCTGGGGAGTGTGATCTACTCGATAGATAGTAACTGGCAGCAGAATATCCGCATAGGTTCCATGTTGTTTGAGCTCTAAGGTTCGTGTGCCAGACTGTATCGAAGACTATAAGCAGTGTCAAGGACTATGTCATCCAGGGCCACATTAAGTGTCGTATTCCAGTCACAGATCACCTGCAGGAACAGGTCTGTTGAACTTTGGTTCAAAATCAAACTGATCGTAACAAGAATTTTTTGCTAATGTCTCAACTATCATATTTTCAAATGTCTTGCCAACACGTGACTCACAAGAAATGAGACTGTTCAGTTTTCAACATTTGAACTGCTCTTGCTGGCCACCACTCTTGCCTTCTTCCTTAATCGTGTCTCACTATTCTTTTCTGGAAGTGGGACGTGGATACAGATGGAGGCTGGTGAGCAGTTTGACTTCCCTGAGGCCGTTGTGACTTGCATGTTTCCAATGCTTCGCTTAGATCCGCAGTGGACGATTCCAATCAAGCAGGTGGAGAGACGCGAGTCGTGACTGGTGCAGAATCAATACAGTTCGGATGCGGGACTTGCATTTAGATTGGAGGTTAATGTGCATGAAGGTCGCCTCTGTTTTGCCAACAGGAGCAACGGTATACCATCAGATTTGTTTCGAAGTGGAATGGAGTCATCTGTTGCTATGTAGCGATGCGCCACCAGGCTTTCCTTCAGTTTAGTCTTGTGATGACATTGTTACTATAACATCCAGTCATTTATGAACACCTCAATCTGGGACTTGTTACGTTTTCATATATGAATTCGTAAATGCGATTTCCCTTAGCATTGATCGTCTACGTTTATCGAGACATAAATCTTCGCGTCATCTGCCATTTTCTACACCGGGAACTAGACGAGGGTTGATCACCTTCTGTACCTTTTGATATCCTATCTCTTTCCTGAAGACTTCGTAACTTGAATATAAGCCTCATTGCTTGCTTGCTTGCTCAGCAACCTCTCGTTGAAAACCTCCTCCCCAATAACCTGACGGAGAGCAACTGTCATTATCTATGTAGCCTCACTCGTATCACAGCTAGAGAGAGAGAGAGAGAGAGAGAGAGAGAGAGAGAGAGAGAGAGAGAGAGAGAGAGAGAGAGTTGCTGCTTCGTCTTTGCTAATGTGTATGTCAGTGTTAATGTCTGGTTGATGATCTGATGACCCAGCACTGCCATGGTGACGACAACCGATGAAATTCTATTGGGATTGTCCAATAGGCAGGTCTAGTCAGGATCCTGATATACATATAAGATGAGACATTATAACGCGATTATTTAGACTAAATCATCATGCAAGATCTAAACATTGTCGCGAGGTGTTGATCACACTTAACCCCCTTGGTATTGAGTGATGTACAGGATGTATGATGATACAGTCACAGTTGTCTGGGGGTTCATGGCGGTATTCCTCTGGCTACCTCCTTCGCCAGTGAGGGAAGCAACAGGCACAGAAGAGTAAAGTCTCATTAGATTTACTCTGTTCGACGAGGTGTCTTGGAGCACCATCTTCTAGTGTTCGTACGTGCCTCTTATGGAGGCAGACTGCAAAGCCATCATCGCTTCGATGACCTACTCTCTCTCTCTCTCTCTCTCTCTCTCTCTCTCTCTCTCTCTCTCTCTCTCTCTCTCTCTCTCTCTCTCCATACGTACACATAGGGGTATACATACACCCGTAACGGACCGAGGGTTGTGCAAAGCCCACTAGGGATCGTCCAGCCATGCAAATTCTCTCACACGCTCCAGCGGCCCGCAGACCATTCATCCATCACACAGACAATGGTAATAATAGGTCTCGATCATTACACACTTGTCACCTGTAATCCCTCTATCACTACACTCGTTACAGCTGTTACTTAGCTATTGTGACGAGACAAGAGCCATCACGCACGCCTTAAAGCGTTACCGGAGATGATCACGAAAAGTGTGACATGCTGACAGTGGAGGCCACTCGAGTCTTACAGGATGATGTCTACCTTCATGTGTTAAGTAACCATCCTCTCGTCTTGTTAGGAAACGAACAGTCAACTCCTCTCTGCTGACAATCTTCAAACCTCATTCATGGTATACTGCTATACCCACCGTGTTTCCATAGACACCCTAACTGTATAGTAGTATAGCCACAGGTCTATAGTGCTAGGACCTCTATACTGCTATACTTATCATATTGCTATCCTATGTTTTCTTCATCCTCATACTCACCCTCTTTCTCTATCACTGTGCCTACAAACTGCCATAACCAGCATTATTTCTATAACCATCATATTCATAGCATATCTATGCTATCGGGTTTAGTATAACTGTTATACCAAGAATTATACATATTTCTATTATACTCTGGCCAACACACATACACATCATCATACAATGAATAGCCACTATACACCATACACGTAGATATACTTGAAATTTTATATGATATGAGATGAGAAAAAGACAAAGTGTTTCAAACAAATATACGAAATTAGGTCCATGCAATTTGACCTTGTCACGAAGGACAATGGAATGCCATTTTATCATGAAGGTTTCATTTACAGAGAATGAACTGGGGGGAAACATATAGAAGACGTGATATCTTAAACCAAAGAACGTAACTTATAGGTTCAGTCCACTGAGGACGTATGTGGCAATAAACAAATTCCCTAGCTGTACCCACCCACAGTCTAAAGCTTAGACATGGATAGAACAGAAATCGCAACTGTTTCAACGCCATGAATACGTTACTCCATAACTATACAGACGATCGTAAGAAAACTCCACATAGGGATGGTGTGGACTTACCAACCACGCGAAAGTTCCACCACCAGTAGAGGGCCGAGACGTCTGGTTAGATCAAGAAGGTGTCATCCTGCCATGAGTAACCTCCTCCCACGTCTATTTCCCCCCACACCTGCTTGAATGCCAGCTGGCTCCTCTCGCCAGCCAGCTCCTCTCGCCAGCTGGCTCCTCTCAGGAGATCTTAATACCAGCGGCTTCGCTACTGTCGCCTCCTCTTGGCTGTCATCCCCATGTTGAGTGATCCCCTCAGCTAACGAGATCAGTGTGAGAGGCCGTGCACTGTGTGTCAACAGACCACTTTTCTAATCTGCTGTTCTAGGTGGGGTTTGGGGTCATTTCCATGGGAGGTTGGGATCACAAGAGCGTCACCTTTGGATGGAAGGAGGTTTGAAACGACGTGTGGGGATGACAGCGTTGCGTGAGGTTGAGACGGGGGTAATCGAGGGGGTTAATGAAGGGTGTTTGTGGCGTTGACGGGGGATGTGGTGGGTGGTAGACAGGTGAGGGTAATCTGAGATGGGCAGATGAAGCTGTCTTATGTGCCGTCCACACTTCTCTTCCACGCTCCCTGCACCAGGTTCTTTCCATCACCAACCCTTTCTTACTGATGACATCCCGTTATTATCTCTCGTATTCCCATTCTTAAATTCTTTTACATTCCATTTTCTCTTTGTCCTCTCTCTCTCTCTCTCTCTCTCTCTCTCTCTCTCTCTCTCTCTCTCTCTCTCTCTCTCTCTCTCTCTCTCTCTCTCTCTGTGCCACTCTTCCCACCCCATCTGTTATGTTCCTCTCCCTGTCTCTCCTCTCCACCCCTTCCTTTCCCCTCCCTTCTTCCCACACCCGACCATCTGGTGATGGGGGTAAACACACAAACCCTTAACAAAAAAAAGAGGCAACACGAAACATAATTGTTAAAATTGGGTTAAGAGTATAATTGACGGTAATCACCAACTTGTCAGGTCCTGAGGGCTCAAACGGCCCCATTGCCCGTCTCCTCCAAGTTTCTGACACTGTTAATCTACCAGTGATCACGTTCCCTCTCACCTAATTTGCATACCAATAGATTGAGGGGGGGGGGGGGAGATCGAGAGAGAAAATAAGTTATTGTAAGGAATACATTGTTATTTTGGTAGGAGAAATGTTTGTATGTTTGTTTCATACAAGTCTCGTACGTTGAATCGAGTTGCTTTTCACGAGAGGAAATAATTGAGCGATTATCTACAGAGGAAGGCAAGAGGCGGAGATAACAGAGAGAGTGATGGTTGACGTGCGAGTGGGGCAAAGATGTCTGTATCCATCTGTTCGTATCACTATAACTGGTGGTTTATGTAGTTCACCTGGTAGTCCACAGCACCGTCAGCATCCCATCCCGTCTCCACCTCCATCACTACCACTCCATCTCTATTTCCTCCACCTTCAGTATCCCACATCCACCTCCCCATCATTTCACTTCCACCGCCTCCACACCTACCCTCCTACCCTCACACTTCGCTTCCACCAAGCCATTCCACTTCTTCCATCACACCTCCATCACTTCTACTCCAACGATTCCTCCCTCATCTCCCATCACCCTTCCTACACCACCTTCATCCTCGCCGTGTTGCCACTCACCCTGGCGTCCCAAGGTCCCACCTCCTCAACCACGCCACCTTGATCCCCTCCCCACGTCTCCCTGGAAGTGATAGGGACACAGCTGATCAAAAGAACGTCTTCTTCTTCTTCTTCTTCCACTTGTAGCCGAACGACACAAGCGACAAAATGTCTCCAGGTCCTCGACATGCAACAGATCGGCCGATACAGCCTTGCTAAGCGAAATTTGACTTGCCGATCGCGACCCGTTAGCCAAAAAGAGATCGGTCGACATGGGGCACGCCACGTCGCCACCCTGTCCCCAACAGTTTTTAAAACTTTTCCCGCCTCGAAAACTCTGCTATTTGAATACCAAGTCACGGAGGGTTTGTCTGCGAGGCTGTCAGTCCCGTGTTTCTCTCTGAAGGTGCAGATGCCGAGGTCTTGATAGGTTCTGTCCTCGACGTTGCCTGACATTACTATCACTGAAGGACCTCCCTGATATCTCGAAATGTGCGCGCGTCGTCTACTTTGCTCAAGGGAGAAATTTTTAGAAGACTTGACATACATGGCTAAAGCGGAGAACTGTCATGGATCACAAATGTTACCTGACCATTTTCTTTTTTTGTGGTGTCCAGAGGTGTTGATCTTTAACATAATTCACTCGCAGTTGCTGGCGGATGACATGTGTCGCTGTTAAACACCTGATTAGCATCTGTGGACTGAAGCCTCCTTAAAATGAGGAGAGATGGATGGCTGTACATGTGATGGTCTGATTCTAAACTTAACTCTAACCCTTGACGCTCGCTATGCAGTGATACCATCCTTGACGGGGTATCCCTCGACGCCAACCTGTTGTTTGCAAGTCTTGATGTGTCACTTTAACTCTCCTTGACGTTCTCTTATGTCTGTGCCACCTGACACCAGCCTGTGGTTCTGCCACCTGACACCAGCCTGTGGTTCTGCCACCTGACACCAGCCTGTGGTTCTGCCCCCTGACACCAGCCTGTGGTTCTGCCACCTGACACCAGCCTGTGGTTCTGTGGTTCATGACCCTACCCCTCAAGGCACTGCCTCACGCACTCACCAACTTTTTCACAAAAGTTTTCATATTTCCATCTCCTCACTTACGAATTTTTATTTCATCCTCGAGTGAGCGAGAGCTTCTGGCAGGGGGGGAAAAGTGAACAGGTGTCCTTGTCTTTACCCCTATGGGTAATTGGTGCCTCCTCCTCCTCCTCCTCCTCCTCCTCCTCTCCTCCTCCTCCTCCTCCTCTTCCTCCTACTTCTCTTCCTCCTGCTCCTCCTCCTGAATGAATGAACGAGGGAAATATACTCTCTTCCCCTGTGACGGAGCCCTAAGGTTTCGCTTTGATGAAGGCTGGAAATCAGCGCCACTGTCTTTTTGTGTGAGGGATCTGGTGGTGGTGGTGGCGGCGGCGGTGGTGGCTGTGGTACTGGTGGTAGGAAGGTGGCAATGGTGGTGATGATGGCAGTAGGAGGTGGCGCGGATGTGGTGGTGAGGTGTTGTGGGGGGAGGGAGTTGATAATTGTGGTGGTGATGATGTGGTAATGATGGTGGGAGAAAGGGGGGTCTTGTTGGTGAGGATGGTGGTATAAGGAGGGAGCACACAGGGGTGTATGAGCTTGGATGGGTTTAATGTGGCTGTGATACTGAACTGCAACCCTGGGACGGTGGATCTCAGACGGCAGGAGGTGACGGTGACGAGAATGAGGCAGTCGCCTCCTCCCCAAGAGATGGGTTGAGAGAGTTGGCAGTACCCGAGGTGTTTAGCACCTCTTTGACAGATGGTGTGAAAAGGTCCGAGGATGGTCTTGCATGCCCTTTTCTCTACCTTTTTATTTTCTTCCAGTAGCCCCTGCTGTGTGTGGAGAGGCCGGGGGACATGGCGGGAGAGGCGTGGGTGAGCTCGGGAAAGAGTGAAAGTTGTGCAAGTATTCCAGAGTGCAGGTGCAGGGAGTCTAAGTGTCTCGAGTGTTTGGGGAACTAAGAGACGTCAGCTGCAGGATTCTGATGATGGTGCTGATGTGTTCCATCCAGCTCAGTTCATCGCCCAGAGTCACACCGAGATGCACAGTGGCTCGAGCAATCTGGAGGAGGCTGGGGCCACTAGTGAGGCAATATGGGGTAGCAGATGAATTAAGTCGAGATTGACGTACATAACTACGGTCTTTCTCCCTTAACAGCTAGATATTCTAACGCGTAACACTCCGTAACAAGAAGAACAAAAACTATCCTGTAACAGCCCATAGGAAGAGTAACACTCCGTAACAAATTGTGAGTAGCCAGAACCGTAAACAATCATAAGAAGAACCGTAAACAGTTCGTAACAAGTACATAACCATCTCGTCACATCCTGCCAGCTCTTTGATGACTACCGCCTGTGACGGTCCTCTGCAACCCAACCACTACTACGTGACGCCAAAACACACACACACACACACACACACACACACACACTTCCTCCTCCTCCTCCCGCTTCCTTCCCTAGGAAGCAGCCCCTTTCCCTTCCCCCTCCCCCTCACCCCCCACAGCACCCTTAAGACCCCCTCGCCTCCTCCCCCTCCCCCCTCACAGCCCAGCCCACCGCTAATGGCCTGCGCCACCTACTAATGACGGGGGTAATTAAGCCGCTCGAGTTCCTCCCGCCACGTCCACAGGTGTAATGTTGCACGGGGAGGTGGGAGAGGGGAGAGTGGGTCGTGGTATGGGAGAGAGGAGGACAAGAAAGAAAAGGAGATGGGAGGATGAGAAAGGGAGGAAGACAGGGTGAAGAAGAAGGAAGAGGAGGTGGCAAAGAAATAGAGGATATGGAAAGGGAGTGGCTGCATAATAGAATGGGAAGGGGACTTGTGGAAGGAAGAGTCGCCATGACAGGGGTGGTGGCCGGGATGATCCGACAGGTCGATGGTATATGGGGGGCGACGTGTTGTCAGAAGACTGAACCAAAGAGATATCAAGCCATTCATTTCCATACACACATTCGCATGCACAAGCTCATATACATGCATATATAAATCATAAATTCATACGTAAGGAAAGACATACGTTGTATAACGAATACGTATATGAATACAAGCATTCATTCACTCATACATACTCGCCACTAAGCACTATAACTCCTCACAGCGAGAGAGATTCTCGCATACGGCCTCTCGGTGGTATGGTTCTGCGCTGGCGGGGTAATCAGATGGGGCCATGGATTAAACGCATACAAATTTAATGAAGGCCCCCATATAAACGGGTTTATGAAGCGGAAAACAACACCGTTGGCTTTTTCATTAACTAGTAATTGGCTTATTATTATGAGATCCCGATGTGGGGACAAGGCGAACCAGACCATAGATGAGGGAGGGGACCTACTTAGCATTCTCGGGGACTACGAGCCTTCTGTATGATGTCGAGCGAATTAATTCACTGATTAGCGATCCAGCCTCGAAGTCGCGGCAGGAAATGCCTTTATGCTACATTATTCACCGAGATAATCCTTCACCTTACGCTGATTGGATTAAGATTACTGACGAGTGTTGCTCGGTTCCCAACTTGTTGTGAAAGGCTTTTGCAAATTTGGAGGTTAATGGTTAAGTTCACAGTGACCTGGACCTAACTCGCAAGGTGTTTTAAGAGTCGTTTTTTTTCGTCATGTTTTACGATTCTACCAACACATAACGCTTCTCCATTCCACGCTAAGGAAGTAGTTTTCGTTTCTTCAGCTTATCTTTTCCTTTCTATCAGATGTGGTTCATTTCGACCCCTCTTTATCATTCCGAGTCTAAATTCTTATCTTTATCTTGGGGATATACGTGTCTTCATCGTGTACAGTACCAGTTTATTGAGAATAGATATATTTTCTCGCTCTTGTATATTACAATAGATAATACTGTCAAAATCTATTGTGAGTTAAAAGATTCCCTAATTTTCACATGCAGAAACGAAAAATATATGTATTTATCTTGTTGCGCAGTCACATTTCATTTGATCATAACACGTATGAATTCATCTACAGATGAGGAAACCAATGAGCCTTACTTATGAGTAAACGCTTGATTCATTGGACAGAATTCAGCTGATGCTTAAGCTATGAAATGTACTTAAATCATAGAGCAACATAGGCTATACTTAAGGGATAAGTACTTTTTCAAAATATGACAGAAAGTGAATGCGTTACTTTAGAAATAAGTAATACTTTGTCGTGACAGAGATTGTAGCTGTTACTTAAGGCATAAGACGACTTCAAAACACAGAGAATGTAGGCATTACTTTAGAAATAAGTACTTTGAATCATTACAGTGTAGGCATTACTTAAGGAATAAGTAATACTTAAAACCGTAACACAGTATGTAGGCATTGAACAATGGTAATTGTGTAAACTGATAACAGCCTTATGTTAAGAGGTAGGAAGGGTGTTACTTGCAATATAAAACCTTTTAAAAGAACAACACCTAAGAATTTACGTAAGTAATTTTATGTACAATTGTGTACGAAACATTTTTCTTCGGTATAAGATTCTTGCTTTGTAGCAATGGTGCGTTCTCAGTCGCTTAAACGCGACGGTCCGACCGTAAGTACGACGTTACGATCCTTAAGTACGACGGTGTGAGCCTTGAGCACGACGGTACGACCCTAAGTACGACGTTACGACCCTTAAGTACGACGGTGTGAGCCTTGAGCACGACGGTACGACACTTAAGTACGACGGTACGACCCTTGACAGTGCAATCTTGAAACACGACGATACGACCCTTAGTTTTCTTGCCTGACCTTTGACCCGATTTGGGGAGTAAGGATCGGCTTATGGTCGCAGGTTTCGACCAGCTGGAAGTAAGTTTCAGTCGCTGGGGAGTAAGTTTTCAGCCAGAGGGAGTAAGTTTCGGGCTGGGGGGAGTAAATTTACGCACCAAGACGTTTAGTTTGAACTTTCTGAGTAAGGCTTGTCTCATAGAGACGTCTCACTATCGACATCTGGGGAGTAAGCATCGACCTTTGGGGAGTAAGTATCGACCTCTGGGGAGTAAGCATCGACCTGTTGGGAGTTAGCTTCGACCTCTGGGGAGTATGCATCGACCTCTGGGGAGTAAGCATCGACCTCTGGGGAGTATGCATCGACCTCTGGGGAGTAAGCATCGACCTGTTGGGAGTTAGCTTCGACCCTCGCCGGAGGAGGACCTTACCGAGCCAGCGTATGAGCGGCAAGCAACGCCTCCATCTCGACGTGAATCGCTAAGGACCAGGCCGTCCACAATTTGCATATTGGTGTATTAATATATATCATTGTTGTGTTGGAGGAGGGCAGGAGGTAGCAGGGTGTGTGGGCAGGACTGGAGGGTGGAAAATGAAGAGAAGATGAAGATAAGAGAGAAAGTGAGGAGGATGAAGGTGAGGAAGAAAAGGAAGATGGGAAAAGGGTGAGGAAGAGGGAAGGAAATTAAGTAAAAGCGGAAAATTAAAAGGGAAAGGGCGCGAAAAGAAAAGAGGCAATGCAAAATGAATAGGTAAAAAAGAAAAGAAGAGGAAGCAAGAGAAGACAACGAAGACGTAGAAAAACGAACAGTAGGAAAAGAGACAAGAAAGGTGAAGAGGAACCATCACCACCACTATCACCATCACCACCAACACTATCACCATCACCACCAACACTATCACCAACCACCACCACCACCACCACTATCACCAACCACCACCACCACCAACCACCACCAACACTATCACCAACCACCACCACCAACCACCACCAACACTATCACCAACCACCACCACCAACCACCACCAACACTATCACCAACCACCACCACCACCACCACTATCACCAACCACCACCACCACCAACCACCACCAACACTATCACCAACCACCACCACCAACCACCACCAACACTATCACCAACCACCACCACCAACCACCACCAACACTATCACCAACCACCACCACCAACCACCACCAACACCATCACCAACAACCACCAACATTATCACCAACCACCACCACCAACAACCACCAACACCAACACTATCACCAACCACCACCACCAGCAGCAGCAGACCGGCCAGTAGCGATAACCACACAGGACCCCCCTTGCGTTCTCGAGCGGTAGTGATCACAAGATACCACAAGACCTTGTATAATTAAATAGTTCGTGTCTGGCCCTGGCGCCTTAGGGACCTCGTCCGACACATCCTCGCCACTTATGGGGTTCGCTCCTCCTCCTGATCACATTCAGAAGTCGCTCGACTCTCCTGTAGAAGCATCAGAACCCCTCTCTTATCACCGACGTCGGACCCACTCACCCACTTCTAGAACAGGGCTAAGTTACCCACTTTGAAAACTAGAGTAACTCGGACCTCAGCTTCAGAGCACTCTAATCTAACGTCTCCGTCAAATTCAAAGGTCTTTTAGAATCAAAATCGTCCATGTCTCCTCAAAATCAGAATCATGCAGTCCTCCCCAGCGTTAGAATAAGAGAATCTTTGTTCTTTTCCAAAGCTTCTCAATACGGCTCTGGGGGTAAGCTTATTCAGGTGCCTTGCTCTGAAAGGAAAGCAAACTTGGGTCTCTTCGTAAGTCAAAGACAGGTAAGATCCTCGGTGATAATGGAGAATGATAATCTCCTTTTTGGTGGGGGAACTCACGCAGCACAAAGGGAGTAGACCACGTCCTCTAGGCTGAGCAAAGAGTCAAGAAGTGTGATATATGAGTACATCTGTGAGGCGAGTGCAGGACAGAAGAAAAGTAAATGCTTTGTGTCTTTTGTATAATTCTTGCATCATGGGCATAATTAAGTCATGCGAATCAGTGTTCGTATTTCTGGAATAATGGATGGTGTCCAGAACGAAGAGGAGAAAGTGTCACACGAACATGCATCGGGAATGTAGTTTCAGATGGGTGTATGTCTCGTGGCTTGGAGTTCAGGACTTGGTTAAAAAGGGGGTTGCTTAGTGCTTGTCAAGTCATTACAATGTGTATATGTTTTGTCAATGTCGTCTTTGTTTAAAAAGGTCGGGGGATCTAAAAGAATAGTTTGCTGACGGGTGAGGCATGGGTAATCGTCTTGCTTCTTGTTGGAGGTTGACAGTTGGGTATGGTGTGTTTTTGGTGGGACGAGTTGACAGCAGAGAAATGTGTAATTCAAAGATGTCAGAATACGTATCTACATAAAGGGTAATACAGCTTCAGGAATGATTTCGACCGAGAATTTTCGTATCATTACCATATCCGTATGTAGTAAAACATATCTAAAAACTTATAAGAAAAGTAATATGGATCATATGACTTTAGATTTTATGATTTCTAATTAATTCTAAAAATTTATATGCATGTCCAAGTATACATGCAATCATTCCTTATGGTCCTCAAAGATTGAGAGAACATTATTCGAGGATCTATCTGCAGCTAATCGAGCATCTATGCCTCCTTATATAGATGATATCGTCAATAGACTTTCGATCTGTTTTTGGATTTTAATCCTTCCATTTAAGACGAACCGGTTCCCATTGTACATAGGTGTCCCAGCCCAGCTTCCTCTCCCCTAGGAAATAAATTTGTAAGGGACATTTAAGACGATTTTTCTACTTCAGTTTCTATACGTATATTACACTGGTTCTATATAATGCTATGATAAAATAGAGAAGATATATACAGACGCTCGTATCAAGCAGGCTGTTTACCGATATTGTCAGGTCTATAAGGTGTACTATGTCTTTAAGTGCCTCCTAGAAATGCCATTAAGTTTTGAAATGTGTTAGTGCAATACTCGCTGTCTTTTACCCCCAGTTAGTAGTAATCACGAATAGCCATCACATACACGAGATAGGAGCCCCAACGAGCGTACAACTCTTTCCCCACAACACACAAATAGTAATCACCTGTTGTAATCACCCATAGTAAAGGGAGCCCCCACGATTGTACAACTCTCGTCATATTGAACAAATAGCTAATTACAGACTAAAACTAAATGTACAATGTATAACATATACATCAGTCAATGTACAAGTGAATGTTATATATTAGATGTACAGCAGACAATGCTGTTTGATGTACAGCTGATGTTATAAGGATGGCGGGGCAAAAATTCAACACTTCAATGACTGTCAAGGTCCCTTCTTTAGCCAAGAATGCTGCCGTTTTGTGTGCGATGTACATGAGCTCATATAATGTCATCTTAAGTAAACAAACCCTCATCCAAAATACAGCTGATGTTGTTGTTCAGTGTACAGATAGGACTCGAACCCTGCTAGTACAGCTAATCTTAACTACGTACATTATGAGCTGATGGTTGGCCTTTGATACAGAGCTTATAGCCTGGCACAGCTTTGCTCTCCGCCTCACCTATACAGCTGATTTTACTGTCCATTCTATAGGTAAACCTTCGTCTTTTGCAGCTGTATAATGTTATGGTTAATTGCTAACCTGACTTGAACCCCTGGTTTCTTCTCTCTCTCTCTCTCTCTCTCTCTCTCTCTCTCTCTCTCTCTCTCTCTCTCTCTCTCTCTCTCTCTCTCTCTCTCTCTCTCTCTCTCTCTCCCCCCACCAGCTGGTCACCCACCGCAGCTGTCGGATGATATCTCGGAAGGGGGGCGCCCCCTGCTCCTTGCTTCTGCTGCTTCTGCTCCTGCAGCAGCTTGGGGTCTCCCCCAGAACCGGTTCCCTTCCCCTCCATCCCCCTCCCAACCCTACGTCAGCCCAGCCCAGCCCAGCCAAGCAAACACTTGCTTTGTGATGCCTGGATAAGAGCTGATGGGGAATTACTTCGTGGGTCTGGCTTCGCCTTCACTAATATGAATGTTACAGTGGATGTTTTGTAACCGCTCCCGGAGATACAGGGTGATAAATGTGTGACGTAAGATACAGTGTGGTTAATATGCATGTATGCATGATTGTCTATGTGTATGTATTTATGTATGAACGTATGCATGCATGGTTCTGTGCACTCAGGTATTATGTTATCAATGTCTGAGAATATATATACATATATATATATATATATATATATATATATATATATATATAATGTTACCGGACTCCACCTGCAGCCGGATACACAGCGAGCGACGAGTCATCCTCAGCAAGGAAGTGTTATCGTCAGCGGACAGAAAAGACTTCTCGCTCCAAAGGGGATCACCGAACCCTGCTTCCGCATGGAGCGCATCCTTAAATCAGTTAAAACTCCATTTATAGAGTTCTTGGATTGCGTGATGATGATAATAGCAATGATAATGATAATGATAATAATGACAATGATAATAACTATCATCAAAAATACATTCTTTCTTGTCATGAATTGATTAAATTAAAGTATGAATGATCGACTTCTTAAAATCAGCTTAAGTCCTCCAACACTGTAATCAAGTGACGATCTGGCTCGCTAAAGGGTTCCAGTTTCATGATAGGGAGTTCGACCCTCTTCGCCCCTCAACCCTTCCCTGACGAACATGGTGATAAGACCACGCATGGAATTGGATCCCATAATCTGGTATCTTCAGTCTAGAACATCTGGTCTTGTGTCTATCATCTGGAAGGTTTCGTCGCCTGTCGTTGAATCTGACTCTATCTATGGGCTGGGAACCTCTGGTCTGGAACGTATAGCTTGAGACCTATAGTCTGGATACTATGTTCAGGGTTCGATAGTATGGTTTCCAAGAGCACAAGCAAAGAATTCTCTTCCTCAACACCTTTGTTCAACTGTTGTTACTTATACTTTTTCCCACCGTCTTCCCTACCTACTTAAACTCCTTCGTGGTGTGATCTGGAAGAGCAGAGGAGCGCTGTTGTGTAGTTAAATGTCTGGTTAAATGATACATTTACGAGGTTACATAAATTCCAATGGATTTTCTTTTATATATACATTTTTTTTTAACTCCTAGTAGGAATAACAAAACTAATTGTTCTTTAGTATGTATAGTACAATACACTTACATATACAAACACACACACGCACATATACACACACAAAAAAAACACACATAGTCATGGGGCAGAATAAACAAACACACACACACACACACACACACTGCACTCCCGACACCACAATATAAACTTCCAATTTGTTTCAATTTAACAGACCACAGATCACAGCCTCGCCGACACCGGTTGTCATGCGGGGCGCCTCTCCCTGGTTTGTTGGGGGCCACGGCTCTCTCTCTCTCTCTCTCTCTCTCTCTCTCTCTCTCTCTCTCTCTCTCTCTCTCTCTCTCTCTCTCTCTCTCTCTCTCTCTCTCCCTCTCCCTGGGGCTGCAGAGAGAGAGAGAGAGAGAGAGAGAGAGAGAGAGAGAGAGAGAGAGAGAGAGAGAGAGAGTCTCACTTAAGTTTCCTCTTCCCTGTATGTTGCACCTATCCCTCCCACACGTTCTCCATCCGTAGCAGGGAATGTCTTCCTCCTTTCACGGCACTTTTGCCCCCCCCCGTCTGGGGCTTCATCACTTCGCATCCCTGTTCACCTCTCCGATGTTGCCTTCACACATCCCGTCTCCCTTCGGCACTGAGGTCTAGAAGAACCAGAGAGGGGCTGGTAGATTTTTCGTCTTGGCTCTATGATTAGCTAACCTCACTACATGAAGACTTCTTTCCGTTTCATCCCTATTACTCTACCCATCTTGACACTATCTCCCCTCGATCCATCTCTGCATAGCTGTATACACCCCACTATCTTCTGACCCTCTCAAAATCCACCTGCTCATCTGCTTACTCTTCTCTCACCGAACACTGTGCACATCCCCGTTTCCCTTTCCTGTTAAACAGTAGATCTTTTCTAACCATTCTTACGTTTCTTTGATCACATAACACCACTTATAACTACACAGTCACACCAGTGAACAAACACACACACACACACACACACACACACACACATACACACACACACACACACACACACACACACACACAAAGAAAAGACTCGAACCCTGCATTATACAAGCGGACCCTCAAGCACAAATTAAAAAGCATTGGTACAGTTCTCCCACTCTCCTCAAAGGCCCTCCCACACAGTCCCCCAAGTCCCAACCATCCAAGAACTGTAGCACTGCATGGGATCATTAACATGGGCGACTGTCTCCCCCTCCCCAACCCAAACCCCCCACCACTGTAAATTTTCTCCCCGTATCACTAGGGGGTGTGCTCTTGGGGAGAAGAGGGTAGGGAGGAGGAGGAGGAGGGGAGGATATGAGGATCTCCCAGACCCCAAAGACTGACGCTGTAGATCCTTCGCTGCCACTTGGGGCCAATTGATAGCCTCCAGATCCCCGCCTGATACGCCAAGAGACACTATATACTTCCACCCGTCCCAATTTTGATTCCATTAAAGCAAGCAAGTTACCCTTCATCTCCAGGGGTAGGGAGGTAGGAGGGAGGGGAGGTTTAAGACGTTTGGGGGGTGAGGGTTAAGAGATGGGAGGAGATAGTCGGGAAGGGTGATGAGGAGGTTAGAAAGGGAAGAGGAGACAACGAGAGAGAGAGAGAGGGGGGGAGAGGGGAAGAGATAGGGAGAGACAGAGAGAAGACAGAAGTGGGGGGAATAAAGAGACAAACATCTTTATATGTTCGGGGATCGACTCCCCTGCCTAGGTTGGCCTCGTAAAGACGATGGCAACACTGGGCCCGTAATATAGCCAGGGTCCGCAGACGGTGGCAACGCTGGCCTTGTGATATAGCCAGAGTCTCCTGGATCTGTAACATAGCCAGCCTGGATCTGTAACATAGCCAGCCTGGATCTGTAACATAGCCAACCTCTGCAGAGTGTGTCACAGGACTAATGATATAGCCAGGGTCAATCAGCCAGTGGTATAGCCAACCTAACCTAACACAGGACCAGTAACATAGCCAACGCTACCTAACACAGGACCAGTAACATAGCGCACGCTACCTAACACAGGACCAGTAACATAGCCAACGTTACCTAACACAGGACCAGTAACACAGCCCACGCTACCTAACACAGGACTAGTAACACAGCCAACGTTACCTAACACAGGACCAGTAACACAGCCAACGCTACCTAACACAGGACCAGTAACACAGCCAACGTTACCTAACACAGGACCAGTAACACAGCCAACGTTACCTAACACAGGACCAGTAACACAGCCAACGCTACCTAACACAGGACCAGTCAATAAAACCAGTGTTTTGTGGTAGATCCCAAGCCTGCGTTACCATATAACACTATTTTCGTCTCTATTTCCTTAAATGTAAAGAATCCTTCCCCCACTCCTTCACACACACACACACACACACACACACACACACACACACACATATATATATATATATATATATATATATATATATATATATATTTTTTTTTTTTTTTTTTTTTTTTATACTTTGTCGCTGTCTCCCGCGTTTGCGAGGTAGCGCAAGGAAACAGACGAAAGAAATGGCCCAACCCCCCCCCCCATACACATGTACATACACACGTCCACACACGCAAATATACATACCTACACAGCTTTCCATGGTTTACCCCAGACGCTTCACATGCCTTGATTCAATCCACTGACAGCACGTCAAACCCTGTATACCACATCGCTCCAATTCACTCTATTCCTTGCCCTCCTTTCACCCTCCTGCATGTTCAGGCCCCGATCACACAAAATCTTTTTCACTCCATCTTTCCACCTCCAATTTGGTCTCCCTCTTCTCCTCGTTCCCTCCACCTCCGACACATATATCCTCTTGGTCAATCTTTCCTCACTCATTCTCTCCATGTGCCCAAACCATTTCAAAACACCCTCTTCTGCTCTCTCAACCACGCTCTTTTTATTTCCACACATCTCTCTTACCCTTACGTTACTTACTCGATCAAACCACCTCACACCACACATTGTCCTCAAACATCTCATTTCCAGCACATCCATCCTCCTGCGCACAACTCTATCCATAGCCCACGCCTCGCAACCATACAACATTGTTGGAACCACTATTCCTTCAAACATACCCATTTTTGCTTTCCGAGATAATGTTCTCGACTTCCACACATTTTTCAAGGCTCCCAAAATTTTCGCCCCCTCCCCCACCCTATGATCCACTTCCGCTTCCATGGTTCCATCCGCTGACAGATCCACTCCCAGATATCTAAAACACTTCACTTCCTCCAGTTTTTCTCCATTCAAACTCACCTCCCAATTGACTTGACCCTCAACCCTACTGTACCTAATAACCTTGCTCTTATTCACATTTACTCTTAACTTTCTTCTTCCACACACTTTACCAAACTCAGTCACCAGCTTCTGCAGTTTCTCACATGAATCAGCCACCAGCGCTGTATCATCAGCGAACAACAACTGACTCACTTCCCAAGCTCTCTCATCCCCGACAGACTTCATACTTGCCCCTCTTTCCAGGACTCTTGCATTTACCTCCCTAACAACCCCATCCATAAACAAATTAAACAACCACGGAGACATCACACACCCCTGCCGCAAACCTACATTCACTGAGAACCAATCACTTTCCTCTCTTCCTACACGTACACATGCCTTACATCCTCGATAAAAACTTTTCACTGCTTCTAACAACTTGCCTCCCACACCATATATTCTTAATACCTTCCACAGAGCATCTCTATCAACTCTATCATATGCCTTCTCCAGATCCATAAATGCTACATACAAATCCATTTGCTTTTCTAAGTATTTCTCACATACATTCTTCAAAGCAAACACCTGATCCACACATCCTCTACCACTTCTGAAACCGCACTGCTCTTCCCCAATCTGATGCTCTGTACATGCCTTCACCCTCTCAATCAATACCCTCCCATATAATTTACCAGGAATACTCAACAAACTTATACCTCTGTAATTTGAGCACTCACTCTTATCCCCTTTGCCTTTGTACAATGGCACTATGCACGCATTCCGCCAATCCTCAGGCACCTCACCATGAGTCATACATACATTAAATAACCTTACCAACCAGTCAACAATACAGTCACCCCCTTTTTTAATAAATTCCACTGCAATACCATCCAAACCTGCTGCCTTGCCGGCTTTCATCTTCCGCAAAGCTTTTACTACCTCTTCTCGGTTTACCAAATCATTTTCCCTAACCCTCTCACTTTGCACACCACCTCGACCAAAACACCCTATATCTGCCACTCTGTCATCAGACACATTCAACAAACCTTCAAAATACTCATTCCATCTCCTTCTCACATCACCACTACTTGTTATCACCTCCCCATTTACGCCCTTCACTGAAGTTCCCATTTGCTCCCTTGTCTTACGCACCCTATTTACCTCTTTCCAGAACATCTTTTTATTCTCCCTAAAATTTACTGATAGTCTCTCACCCCAACTCTCATTTGCCCTTTTTTTCACCTCTTGCACCTTTCTCTTGACCTCCTGTCTCTTTCTTTTATACTTCTCCCACTCAATTGCATTTTTTCCCTGCAAAAATCGTCCAAATGCCTCTCTCTTCTCTTTCACTAATACTCTTACTTCTTCATCCCACCACTCACTACCCTTTCTAAACAGCCCACCTCCCACTCTTCTCATGCCACAAGCATCTTTTGCGCAATCCATCACTGATTCCCTAAATACATCCCATTCCTCCCCCACTCCCCTTACTTCCATTGTTCTCACCTTTTTCCATTCTGTACACAGTCTCTCCTGGTACTTCCCCACACAGGTCTCCTTCCCAAGCTCACTTACTCTCACCACCTTCTTCACCCCAACATTCACTCCTCTTTTCTGAAAACCCATACTAATCTTCACCTTAGCCTCCACAAGATAATGATCAGACATCCCTCCACTTGCACCTCTCAGCACATTAACATCCAAAAGTCTCTCTTTCGCACGCCTGTCAATTAACACGTAATCTAATAACGCTCTCTGGCCATCTCTCCTACTTACATAAGTATACTTATGTATATCTCGCTTTTTAAACCAGGTATTCCCAATCATCAGTCCTTTTTCAGCACATAAATCTACAAGCTCTTCACCATTTCCATTTACAACACTGAACACCCCATGCATACCAATTATTCCCTCAACTGCCACATTACTCACCTTTGCATTCAAATCACCCATCACTATAACCCGGTCTCGTGCATCAAAACCGCTAACACACTCATTCAGCTGCTCCCAAAACACTTGCCTCTCCTGATCTTTCTTCTCATGCCCAGGTGCATATGCACCAATAATCACCCACCTCTCTCCATCAACTTTCAATTTTACCCATATTAATCGAGAATTTACTTTCTTACATTCTATCACATACTCCCACAACTCCTGTTTCAGGAGTATTGCTACTCCTTCCCTTGCTCTTGTCCTCTCACTAACCCCTGACTTCACTCCCCAGACATTTCCAAACCACTCTTCCCCTTTACCCTTGAGCTTCGTTTCACTCAGAGCCAAAACATCCAGGTTCCTTTCCTCAAACATACTACCTATCTCTCCTTTTTTCACATCTTGGTTACATCCACACACATTTAGGCACCCCACTCTGAGCCTTCGAGGAGGATGATCACTCCCCGCGTGACTCCTTCTTCTGTTTCCCATTTTAGAAAGTTAATACAAGGAGGGGAGGATTTCCGGCCCCCCGCTCCCGTCCCCTTTGCCTATATATATATATATATATATATATATATATACTCATATACTCATGAATACACTGGGATCTTCGTGTTTTATACCCCATGTAGCTACCAGCTTATTCGTGAATCACGTGTTTTATGCTATTCGTCCGTGTGTGTACATAAATGTAGATAGACGGAGAGATAAATAGACAGTTCATAATAGATACGTATGATATTGAGATTAACGGGTTCTGTACAAATAACTCCTCAAAATACTTGAATTAAATAAGGACTAGATGATAGAAAGAATATCCCTGTGTCTTCTTCTCCTCGAGACGCAAACACAACACAGACATGACTGAAATCAAGGCGGTCTTCAAGGAGGTCTTCATG
This sequence comes from Panulirus ornatus, assembly GCF_036320965.1. Lineage (NCBI taxonomy): Eukaryota > Metazoa > Arthropoda > Malacostraca > Decapoda > Palinuridae > Panulirus > Panulirus ornatus. The sequence continues at coordinate 16,187,627 of NC_092275.1, forward strand.
ATTGCCCGGTGTAGGATAAGAGACCATCAGCGGGCCCACACGATGACAATTGAGGAAGCATTTATCAGTCGTGATGACTCTATCGCGGTGTGCTCTGCCCTCGTCAGCCTCCAACTAAACCCCCAATTATTACTCTGTCTCTTGTATTTAGAGTTACCACTTCGACCTTCTCACGTACAGGTCTTTAGAGTTTACACGTTTAGTATGCTCGTCCTGCGTTCGGTTACCAGTGTAAAAATCTACACTCCACGTCCCCTCCAGGGATAGTGTGTGTGTGTGTGTGTGTTGTACATTTCTCGCTACCGCCTCTTGTGGTTTATATTTACCCGCGGAGTTATGACATGAGTTCTCACTTCTCCTTCGTCCTTCAGTATCGTGTATGTGGCTGAAAGACGCCAGAAGATGTTTGGCTGAACCTCACCTTACAGTAAGATGGCAAGTCTCATAGTGTCTATTCTTTAGCGTTGCTTTTTCATCCTTTTTTTATCTTCTGATGACACTGATTATTTCAACCACTGGGTAAGACTAGAAGGGGGTTTTATGATCAGTGTATCCTTTCCTCTGGCTATCCTCTATCCCTTCAGCCTTCCTGGTGGATCTTTGGTGATTATCTATCCATCCACCGGTGGCCAGTGGCTCGTATTCTCCACGTAATGTGTGAGTGTGTTGACTATCCCCTCAGCAATGGTTCACACCCACACCTCTCGTTGAGACGTGAGTGCACATTTCAAGATGGCTCTGGTGATAACGAGCAAACAGCTGATTGAGAAATATTTTGAACCCTTCACCTCAGATAAGCACCAATATAACCTACATTACCAAGAACGAAACAAGCTTTGACCTCTAATCACCCTCAAGGTGAAGATCAATGTTTATCAGGTCAGGCTTAATGTAAAAATGGGTTTCATCTCTATTACGAGAGTGAACGACCACCTTGAACTCTCTCTCTCTCTCTCTCTCTCTCTCTCTCTCTCTCTCTCTCTCTCTCTCTCTCTCTCTCTGGTTAATGGTCTTAAATGACACGTTATTTACCAACAGGTTAACTTTTTTTTTTTTTTTCAAGAACGAGTGTTTTCTCTGGCGTTATCACAAGCCCTCTGGGGATACAGACGCAATAGGATAAACTCAATTTTTCCCTCCAATCTTGTGTAGTTTATGTGATTGGAAACGTCGTAAGAAGATTGGTGACCCGAATCATGTGTCGCAATCGTGCCTCTTGTAGACGCTTTTTGGAGTATGAATTCCAGGGAAGGTTTCCGTGTGTTTCGGAAATGAAATTTTATTTCATTTGTACACTGACATACACACACACACACACACACACTCTCTCTCTCTCTCTCTCTCTCTCTCTCTCTCTCTCTCTCTCTCTTGCATCTTCCCACCCCTCTTACCCACTCCCATCACACTCTCCTCCTACCCGCTCCTTCCTTCCTCCTCCTCCTCCTGCTCCTCCTCCTCCTCCTCTACCCATCTACTCCCTGCCCAGCCCAGCCAGAAGGGTCCCTCCATACATCATCATTACACGGTGGTCCTGCGCCACAGTCGGGGCCTGGACCGGGTCACCTCCTCCTCCCTCACCTGCTGGGGGCGGAGATTGTCTTGTTCCGGCGCGGGGTGAGGCGTCAGGTGCTCCAGCTTGCAGATAGACATCCCTCCCTGCCTCATCAAAGACGGAAAATCAATAGAAACCATCAAATTTCTATCAGAGATTAACGTTCTCTCACCAAGCAATAGCTTCATGCAGCGCTTTGAGGGATGTCAAGGGTGTGATGTGAATAGAAGAGGAACCAGAATTCTCCCTTAGGTACGCCCTAGGAATCAAAAAGGTTATGGTAGAAAACGGGGAGGAGCCACGACCAGCAAAGACACCGTAGCAATGATGACTAAAGAAACGACGGTCGTGGATGAATGGTCGAGACAAAACGACCACAATATAATGAAATGAGTCAACGACCACAGAAAAACGACCACAGAACAACGAAGTAAGAACTGTATGAATTCAGCAAGAAAAGCAAGCCTAAAAGACCGAAATGAGGAGGAGACATGTTGCTATTTGGTTTTGGACCTCACACACACACACACACACACACACACACACACACACACACACGCCCTAAGTCTGTCTCCTGACGCAGGGAACGCCGGCTCAATTCCCTGGCCTGCCGGACGGGCGGGCGAGCCAGCAAGGTGCTCATCAGCCTCGCTAGCTCTGGAATTAGCGCCTGGAATCCGATGAGGGAGGCAGATAACGTCTTGCGACACGGGTGCGGTTCCCTAATGCTGAATTTACATGAAAGTGCAGATCGTCTCAACAGCTGTAAATCGCTAATCATGTAAGATTTGCGCCACATAGGGTCATACTCCGTTTCCTAAATAGAAGGGAGGGGAATCTTATCATACCGTTTGTGTCGGTAAATTACCGTGGTTTACCTCCAGAATCCCAGCCGGATTTATTTGTTGATGGTGTAGATTTCTAAGCCGGGCTAAAGCCGGGTTGATGGTGTTCACAGGGGAAAAGGACATCTCGTAAAGGACTCGCAAGAGGCGGGGCTGGAAGGTGCTCGAAGGACGGATTGGAAGAAGGAAGAGAATAGGAATTCTTCCTTGGACTAAGGAGGGCAGGAGGTCTACTGGGAACATGTGTTCAGCTTCGTTACCACTCGTACTGTCACGGTTGAAGGAAAGTTATAGACTCTATTTCATGGGTAACGTCACATGTTACGTCATCTATGGAAGAACGTAGATGTTATTTTTCTAATCATTTAACAAACAGAAAGTTGAGAAGTTATAGGATCGGATCGTCTCTCTTCCATGATCTTGATATCACATGATACGTTTTCATTCTTAACTTTCTCTCCTTTCCCACTTCTCTTTTCTACCCTCTGTTCCCCATACAATGATAATTCCTTTTCTATCTATTATTACTTCCCCACCTCTTCCCTCATCTACCTTTTCTACCTCCCTTTTCCGCCCCTTTTGCCACCTCATCCATCCTTTTCCTATTTACCTGCCAAACTCCTCTTCTCTTCCTTTTCATTATCCCCAACTCCCCTTCCACACGGTTCTCAACCTCTTCCATCCCTTTCCGAAATTCCAGGTCAGCGAAAACGTGTCTTCCTCGCGTTATCTGATGCGGCCGAGGGTCAGGTCAAATCGGGTCATCTTGCCTTACATGAATTAGGTTTTAAGTCCGCTGGCATCCATGCTCCCTATGTTCATATTTTCATATATTTCTTGCTTGATATTTAGTTAGATTTGACCCATGCTTGATTTATTAGTTATATTTACCTTGGTTGATGCTTAGTTACTGTAGTTCTTAGTTGATTTAAGTTAATCTTAGAAATTACCAGGAATTTAACAAAGTTGTCTGACACTTTCTTTCCTTACCTGGTGCCCATCTGGGCTTTGTAGATAGCTAAATTTAATTTTTATTATGTTGAATTTAGATTTCTTTTTTTTGTTCGTCTCATTCCATACTTGATTTTTTTATTTTCATGTAAACATCAGATACTGCTATTATCATCATTATCATTATCATTGATATTATCATCATTATCACCATTACTATTATTATCACTATCATTATCATTACCACATTTTACCATTACTATTATCATCACTATCATTATCATTACCACATTTTACCATTACTATTATCATCACTATCATTATCATTACCACATTTTCGCGTCGATTTGCGAACATTTCCGATGCGATTTCCACTTTTGCAGTTTTTGGTCATAAACTAATTTCTCCGATGCTTTGTCTCGGTAATTCTTGGGTATTAACCGCTGTATCCTTGTAATTCAACCTTAATGGCTCTCCAGCATGCAGCGGTGTGATGGGTCTTGCTTGTCTGTGTGTGTGTGTGTGTGTGTGTGTGTGTGTGTGTGTGTGTCTGTGTCTGTGTAATTACCTATTGGTAATTACCTATTTCTAATTACCTATTTGTACTGTTCGAAGATCGAATGCTACACTCGTGGGGTCTTATCTCATGTGCGTTTGAATGTGTGTGTGTGTGTGTGTGTGGGAGAGAGAGAGAGAGAGAGAGAGAGAGAGAGAGAGAGAGAGAGAGAGAGAGAGAGAGAGAGAGAGAGAGAGAGAGAGAGAGCAGTGGCGTATTAGGATATTTCTTTTGGAGGGGTCTCTGGGCCAAAATATTCTTGCAACCCTTCCTCTGCCTAACCCCTTCCACCACCACACTTTGTTTATCAATGCCAGTACAGCCACATGTATCTGCTGGCCTTGTGATGAACTTTGAACATAACATAAGAACAATCATCACAAGGAGAGTCGGATCCTCTTTCCAAAAGCCTCCCCAGACTATCGGACTTTAGGATATTACAAGGAGAATCAAATACTCTCCAGAGTATAGACGAATGAACCCATCCCCCAACGCAGTGATCCCTTACACAAATGAACACATTTCCTCCTCCATCTACACCATGATTCGAAATCCGAGACGACGCTTCCATCATCTCCAGTTCCCCGCCAATGTTTCTTCAGGAGAAATGGATAATAATTCGCCAGGCGTGGCGATCCGTAGCTGGGTAACCAAGAATCATGCTCGAGACTAATTGCTTCCTGACGAGTAATCTCCCATCATAAATTGGGCAGAGACACACCTCTGCCTCCACCTGTGTTCCCAGCGTTTTGGGGAGAAAGATAAAGCGGGCTAAAAGATAAAGAAAAGAGATAGGAATGTCCTCTTTTTATCGATTTGCTGCAAGATAGAGATATATGACTCTCTCTCTCTCTCTCTCTCTCTCTCTCTCTCTCTCTCTCTCTCTCTCTATATATATATATATATATATATATATATATATATATATATATATATATTTTTTTTTTTTATTTTTTTTTTTTTTTCATACTATCCGCCATTTCCCGCGACAGCGAGGTAGCGTTAAGAACAGAGGACTGGGCCTTTGAGGAAATATCCTCACCTGGCCCTCTTCTCTGTTCCTTCTTTTGGAAAATTTAAAAAAAAAAAAAAAAAAGAAGAAAAAAAAAAAAGAAAAAAAAAAACGAGAGGGGAGGATTTCCAGCCCCCCGCTCCCTTCCCTTTTAGTCGCCTTCTACGACACGCAGGGAATACGCGGGAAGTATTCTTTCTCCCCTATATATATATATATTTATATTTACATATACATATTGTAAACATCTATTAACCAAAACTAAATCAGTAGCACGAATTAACTCTATATAAACACTCTATATAAACGAGAGCAACAGATCTATTGTCAGACAGAGTCAACAGAAGAATCTGGTCTTCTAGAGGGATAGATGATATAGATATATCATATGAGAACAGAAATATATAGCTGGACTTCAGTGCACATTAGAATGAAGAGATGAACTCAGTAAAGAAGAGAAAGTTGAATTTCACATACATAATGCTGGATACATCATCTTTCTGAGGACAATGTAGAAAACCTTTATCTTTGATGATGATAGGGAAGAGTTAGGCAAGCAATACAATAATGAAGAATAAAATATAGGACGAGGGCAAGAGAAAAATTCAACCAAAACGGAAAACGTATATGAAGAGACGAGAGAGAGGAACTCCTGATGCCATTTTGATAATCGGTCACACGAATTTTTCAAGTATGTAGAGGCATTATATCCTGTCACTCTTAACCAAGCAACGTATTAAGAAAAAAAAGGTGAGATATCTTTTTTCGAACTCCTCGGGAACGGAGAGATGAGATGTGTGTATCACCGTGGGATAAATCATGGCGTGGAAATGTATGAAGATTTGAGATTTGTATTCGAGACTTTGTCCCCCGCTGTTCAGGCTCACATATCACCTCCATCCTAGAGAGAGACGACACTGGTTGAGCAGAATAGTCTACACCACACCTCCTCCTCCTCTCTAGTAGACGAACGTCAAGTACATTCAGATTTCTCTGTATCATATTCCTATATGATCTTATTTTGTTTTTGTTCTCCCTTTTACTGCTACATATGCAGCGGTATCTTAAAATCCGGATTCAATCCTGTCAAATGTCGGACTAGTGTTGTTAAGCCTCCTCGAGTTTTGTGTTTACGTCTGTCGACATCTGAGGTGTGTGTGTGTGTGTGTGTGTGTGTGTGTGTGGGGGGGGTGGGGGGGGGGGGGGTTAGAAAAACGACTAAATCTGCCAAGTTGAAGGAGGCCATTGTTGATCTCGTATCTGCTCGAATGTCGAGGAAAAAAAATAGAAAGTAACTTCATCTCTGGTAATCTCGTGTTACTTTGAACGTCTAAAAGTATGGTCTGGTGAAGCTAACATACGATAGTACACTTCGCTCTGGCTCTCACCCACACTTTATACAATAGTTTGTGAGTGTCGATAAAAGGCATTGTGTTGAGGACCTATGAAAAAACATCACGACAGAATGTTATAAAGCTACAGTATTTCATTTGAGTTTCAAATTGTAAACGAGGAGAAAAGACGTGTGTGTAGTCATCTCTGGTGATCTATATCCAAGTAAGCATTGCATAGAAGAAATATATATATATATGTATTGTTGGTCCAGTCATTAACAGTGATAGGTATTCGACACAGTGTCTTTGACCTATGTAACGCTACTGAAACTCGACAGTGAATTACCTGACCTTTATCTGTCCCTGTGTGAGCATTAGGGTTTGACCTCATATGACAGGAGTGGTCAAAATTAAGAGTTTGACCTTTAACTACCTCCGTATTGTTAAGATAAAGACGACTCCAGTTCCATGAGACAATCTTAGTCTGTTTGGAGAATAATCCAGTTACCTGTTGTCATTTATCACACGTTGCCATTAACACAAGTAGAAGCAAGCAGGTCGTAACCTTGAGAAAGAGGGTACGACCCTCGAGTTCGAAGGTACGACCACTGAGTTCGATGGTACGACCTTTGAACACAATACCGAGGCCTCTGTACGCGACTTTACGTTTTGAGCACGACGGTACGACCCTTGAACCCGATGATACGACCCTTATATACGACATTACGATCTTTGACCACGGCCATACGACCCTTAATTACATCGGTGTGCTAATTGACTCTACCCTTAAAGCTCAGGCCATGAATCATGCCATAGTACCGAATGGTCGTGCTGTCGTGGTGAGGGGTCGTCTTCTCGTCCCCAGGGGTCGTACCGTCGTGGTGAGGGGTCGTACCGTCGTGGTGAGGGGTCGTCTTCTCGTCCCCATGGGTCGTACCGTCGTGGTGAGGGGTCGTACCGTCGTGGTGAGGGGTCGTCTTCTCGTCCCCATGGGTCGTACCGTCGTGGTGAGGGGTCGTACCGTCGTGGTGAGGGGTCGTCTTCTCGTCCCCAGGGGTCGTACCGTCGTGGTGAGGGGTCGTACCGTCGTGGTGAGGGGGTCGTCCTCGCGTCCCCAGGGGTCGTACCGTCGTGTTCAAGAAGCCAAGCCAGTGTAAATAAAACATAATCCCTCACTAGTGTTCAGGCACTGGAAGCCCCAGCGGACAGGAGCTTACGGGTAATTACATTATAATCATCTTGAAGTAATTAGAGATGTCCCACAATTACAGCAGCACCTGATGAGTCGTTGGCTCAGTAATGGGCAAATTACCTCAAGGCAAGAGGTTCAAAGTGGTATTTGAGCATACCAAACCCCTTTTGAGATGGTAATAATGATAGCAGATATATAGACGTGATAATACCTATTCTTATAGGGTAATTATTATGATAGACACTCCACAATATAGCAACAGCGTCTGAGGATAGATATTCTAAATAATATCACTGGTGATATGAGAGATAACACTGTTATCATAAGTCATTGAAGCTGAATTACTATTCTGTGTTGAGAATACGTATTGCCAGTTTTGAAAGCTACCCCTCATCAGTGTTGCCAGCAAGGAAGCACTCCCCTCGCCTGTATGCAGGGCATTTTTTTTAAATCCATTGAGAAAAATTTAACGATGACGAAGTGGTTCTGCTTTTTCTATTAATATATCAGCGTTAATCCACCTGTTAATGTTATAGTGATGATGTTAAATTGTGCCAATTTTTTCTTTTCCGCTGAGGACGATTTAAATATGTTACTTTTTTTTTACTTGTTTCGTTTTTTAAACATTGGTTTTGAAATTCTCTTGCTTAGCCTTTTGAAAACTGGTTAGTAATCTCTCACTCACTGTAGATAACTATCAAACAACCCCATTTGATTCTCTCTCTCTCTCTCTCTCTCTCTCTCACCCCCCCCCCCCCATACCTACGTCTACAGCGCCCCTGCACCCCTAGAGGGTCTGGCAGCAGTGGCCTGTGTGTGTGTGTGTGTGTGTGTGTGTGTGTGTGTGTGTGTGTGTGTGTGTGTGTGTGTGTGTGTGTTTGTGTGTGTGTGTGTGTTTGTGTGTGTGTGTGTGTGTGTGTGTGTGTGTGTGTGTGTGTGTGTGTGTGTGTGTGTGTGTGTGTGTGTGTGTGTGTGTGTGTGTGTGTGTGTGTGTGTGTGTGTGTGTGTGTGTGTGTGCCAAAAAAGAGAGAGAAAAAAAAATGATATTCGTCGAAGCTTTTTCTGAAGAACTAACATTACGTTCCACCCCCCAGACTAATCTCCTTGTTAATCTCTTTGTTAACATGACCGATATCAAAAATCCGAAGGATTATCAGTGCTGACAGGGTAATTCCCCCAGGACCCCAACCCCCCCCTATAATTTGGAGATTAGGTTTTAAGGGTCGCGCAGATTATCCTATTCAGGCGCAGTGGAAGTTGTTTGGCTGTAAGATTAGGGGTCCAACTCCGCGTTGAAATTACTGATTAGGTACAGCAGGCAATAGCTGGAGCTAACCTCTTTGGCAAATTGTTAACAAATTCTTTCTTCCCTTTATCCTTATTCTTTTTTTCCCCCTCTCCGTGGGAGGGCATAAAAGAATGGCACAGAAACCTAAGGAAAAAAATAGGAATAAATGAGAAATGATTGTGGGATGTGTACAGAGACGGACAGACAGAAACCTAAGGAAAAACATAGGAATGAATGAGAAATGAATGTGGGATGTGTACAGAGACGGAAGATATACTTATGCAAATTAGGAGATTCATATTTTGATCAGGACATGATTGTGGGTCAGAGTACTGGTGATGCTGCTACATCTAGCAGTGATGATGTAGATGTGGTGGTTGAGTGCAGCGATGATGATGACTATGATGAAGTTCTACAGAGTGGATGTTGTGGATGGTTTAGATGCTGTGTAATGTGATGTTACATTGATCACGTGGATGGTGAAGTGGATGGTGATCACTGTGGAGATGGTGATTATACAGAGGTTGGTCGTTATGGTGTTGATGGTGACTGTAGTTCATCGTAATGATGAGACGAGCGAATCATGGTGAGAGTCATGACGTAAATGGTGGTGATGTTGATGAAGTAGAAAAGATGGTGGACACATTCAACGTTGACCTTCTTTAATGACTAATGAAACTACCTCAGTAACGGTCAACGAGTGAAAGTAAAAAGAAGAAGAGAGGAGGCACCGTAACGGTTAATCCTCGTGTGGCTTATCTCCACACAAAAACTATAGGAAGCAGCAGACAGCCTTGTGTACCACGGCTCCAAGATTAGTTGCCTGAGACACACGAATTTTGTCACTCCTTCGAAAAGGTAGTAATTTTGAACGTTTCCCGTGCATGATGCCACGATTTTCCTCAACGCTCATTTCACTGTGATCATTGTTTACTTATACCTTTTTATGTGCACAATAATCATTGTTTACTTTTGATCCTGTATACAGGAATTGTTGTTTACATATCAGCTGTGTTTACTTTCAATACTGTGTATGATTTCATATTGTCTGGGTATCACCTGTTGATCTTAATGATTGTTTACTGATTACATCCTGTGATTGATAGATTAAATTTATCGTAAATATGATCTGCATATTGATTTTTTTTCACTTTTCATCAGGTGGTCATTATGAAAAGACATTTCTGGCAACCCAAGCTCTCCACTCGTGCTTCATAATCATTAATTTTGTCAGTCATCAAATAGCACGTTATCAGTTATTATTTCTTTTTACTCCTTGTGCTCAATAATTAGATAATTATGCCAATAATCCTCAGACACTGTAATTATTGATTACCTCGTGTCTCTGGCGTTATAATTCGATATAATCGTACTGTCCTGCAACAAGGTAATCACTGGGTGCTTTTTGTTTCCATATACGATAATTGAATATTTTTGTTGCTTGTACGGAAATTTCTGTCGCTGTTCAAGTTGGCCAAAACATCTTCTGGGCCCTAGAATTCATTACTATAAGTGGAGGTACTGGTACTATCATTATCATCATTATCATTATCATTATTATTAGTCATAATAGCAGTAGAAATGAAATTAAATAAAGCAGTGTCAGTTGTCTAAGATAGTATCATATGAAAAACGTTGACTTTATTCTATAGAACGCAGCACTTGGCAAAGATCTTGTCATAACTTATCATATTTACGACTAAAGTCACAGTTCATGTATCCGTTCCATTTTCATTTGCTAGGGGAGGAAAACATTCGATAGCATTGCCATATAAGCTGATGATGCAGTACTGGTACTAAATGGAATGAAAGTCAACATAACGTCAGGTGCCAGATAAATCTTATTTAGAGTCACTCAAAGAGGCGAAGATGAGGTAATTAAGCTCATAACTGCCCTCTCCAGTATGTCACCTGCTACAGAGAATAACTGCAAAGGATTGTAGTTCACCAGTGGTACATAGATATTCAAGAAAGGTGATACGTCCCGACGCGAAAATTATGGCCCGTTTAACTTAGCGTCTGTAGTTAGTAAATTCGCGAGCATCTATATTGAAGATAGAATTATAAATCAATAAAAGATTTAATGATTGATAAGCGACTCTCAGCATAATCTTTAAAGATGTCTTAAATGTTTAACAAATCTGCTTGATTTCCTCTGATCTACTCGACTGTCTAATGCTTTTCAGAAAGCAATCGATAACGTCCCACATTAAGGGTTACAAGCAAAAAAGTTAAGTCACATGTTATAGATGGCGTTGTACTCCAGTGGTTAGAAGGTTGGTAAATTAGCCGCAGACAAAGAGCGGTGATCAACAGTCATTCTTCGGAGTGGTTAGACGTAACAAGTGGTGTGCTTCAGGGATCAATCTTGGGACCGGTTCTCTTTCTCATATCTGTAAATAATGTTGACAATGGGTTGCGGTAAAAGCTATCAGAATTCGCAGACGATACTAACTGTGAAAAAAATCTACAACAGAAATTGAAAGTCCACAGCTTCAAAGTGACATAGACAAGCTGATGGACATCTGTCCCAAGTGGCAAATGAATTAAGACTTCAGTAAGTGGATGATTTTACATATCAGAATTCTGTTGAGCTATAAGATGTTAATGAGGAAAAGATTTTGGGTATGATAATTACCTAAAGTCAAACGAGCAGAACATAGAAGCAGTAAAAGCGACAAAAACATTTTAGTTTTTGATTTTTGCGTCCGGCTTTTTTAATCTAATCCTAAGGCAATAATCCTCAGTCTTTACAACTCATTTTCCTCTCATGATAACTCATTATTTCCTTCTCTCTTCTACCACGACAAATGATTTTAATGATCCCTCTCTCCTTATGACAACAGCAGAAGAATTTTTTTTATCAGTCACCTGAATGTAGAGAAACTTGCTCCAAACAACGGATCAGACTCTAATTTCTTAACCTTCAAAATCGTTGCCCCGGTTTCTTTCCCTTACTCTTTGACCCTGATCTCTTTCCCTTACCTCTTCGGCCTAATCTCTTTCCTTGATTCCTTAGGCATGAATTTATTAACCTTTTACCCGATGGTATTGATCCATTTGGAGATCTTGCCTTTAGGCCATAAGCACTTGACCCTTAGATCTTTCCCTAACCCTTACCCTTTTCCCTTAACCTTTAGCTCTGATCTCTTTCCCTTACCCATACCCCTAATATCTTGATGTTACACTTTGACCCTAACCATCATCCCCTTTTCTTTGTCCTCCCATCCAGTTTGGGTCTACAGTCTTGCTTGACTGTCTTACACACACTAATCTTAGTCTCCCCCTCCCTCCTTCACCTCATCTTCCTACTCGAACCCTTTCTCCTGGCCTCTTTGCCCTCGTTTCTTGCCCCCTCACACCGTCTGCCCTTGCACTTGCTCATGACCTCCTGCCCGTTAGTAAGCACACTACAGGAGACGGGAACATGGACCAACAAAAGCCCTCAGCTTCATAATAATCGTCCTCACTTGAGCCCCTGATTTTCCGCTGCGTTGCTTGCCAAAATTTTTATAGTACAATAAATACATCGGCTAATTACCTGGCGGGCAGACTTTCTTAGGGCACTGTTATTAAGGCCCTGTGGGGGCCTCATAAGCCCACCCTCTCTCTCGCTGCCAGAGCCTTTGTGTAAAGGCCCCATGTGAG